>NW_027102439.1:300000-600000 GCF_035609145.1 Eleutherodactylus coqui | reverse complement strand
AGAGGTGAGCGACTAGTCTCTTGACATCACAGCCATGTCACAGGCTGCCAGAAAACCTCTGCTGGGCCACTTGTGGCCAACGTGCCATATGTTGTGCAGGCCTGGTTTAGACACTGACTGCCCAATCTATCTCCAATAGGGCCTATCCACAGGTGATGCAAGTCTGATTGGTGGGGGTCTCATCACTGAAGACCCCTTGTGGTCTCCAGAATAAGAGTCTGAAAGGTCTGCCTGTTTATGCCCTCTTCTGTCACTCTGGGCTCACTGCCTGCCTTCACCCCTCGGCAGAGTGAGGAGTAGATTGAATAGAGCAGTGTCGCTGCATGTGTGGAGCTGCTCCATTGTTCTTTAATGCAGACCGCTGAGTGCTTGTACTAGCTATTTTCATCATCGCCATTGAAATAAATGGAGCTGCACTGTGCATGTGCAACCACTGCCAAGATGCCATCTCCACGTCTCTGTAGAGGGTATAGAGAGCCCACAGTTAGGAAAATGGGGACACAGGACCCCAATTCTTGGGAATGATAGACCCTCACTGATTAGAGCTTCATCACCTATCCTGTCGATAGCCAATATAAGCCAACCCTGGTATATCCTCAGTAAAAAAAAAAAGAGATGCAAACTCATTTTAGAAGAATTGGATCCAAAAAATTGTCAATTAAGATAATAAATCTAATACTTTGCCCATGACACCACTTGCCCCTCCTCCCCATATGTGCTTCTCTTCTATCTGTTGTCCCTCACATGGCTCTTCTCCTGCTGTGCCACCATTTGTCTCCCCATGTTTCAACTTGGCCCTCCTCCCCATGTCTCCTTTACCCGCGGTACTACTTCTCCCCCGTGCCCCATCTTGCCCTGTGAAACCACTTGTCCCCACCCATACAATCCCATGTACCACCACTTGCCCCACCTCCTGTGCCCAATGTCCCTCTTTCTCCCTGTGCCACTTTTCCCCTGTAGGTCCTTTTCCCCCTGTTCAACCACTTGTTCCCCAGCCCATGCCCCTCAAATCAGTCAGTCAGATAAACTTTTGTGACCAGGTCTCCCCGAAGCCTCAGTTCATTGTGGCCAAACTAATGAGCACTTTCCTCCTATTAAGAGGTTAAACAGATGGCCGTGCTTGTGGAGCTTTTTGCGGATGTGAAACGTGATGAAGCAAAATCATTGATTTCCATGGTTTCATTTTGTCTAGCGTAATTCTCATGAGATATTACTACACGCCAGAAAAGATACAACTTGTCCTATCTTTCAGGTTTATTTTTTCTCTCAGGCCCAATGGCCTGGAATTCGAACAGTTAAAAAAAGTCTTTCCGCTGGTTCATGTTCTAACACGCTCTGTAGCGGCGAGTGTTTTTGCGCATGCGCCCGTCTGTTTAAGCCTTGGAAGAAGCTTTCCCCAGATGGCAGCGGACAGATGGAACAGTTCACCAGGAGTCGGAGGGCTGCAAGCTGGGGGGGGCTGAAATAATCAGAAGTGTAAGGCCGCCTTCACACGGGCGGAAATCCCGCGGCGGGATTTCCGCCACTGAAAGCTTGCATAGGAGAACATTACAATACGCACTCCTATGCAGACGGCCGCGGTTTGGCCGCACAAAATCTCGCGCAGCAAACAAACCGCGGCATGTCCTATTTTTGTGCGGGGCTCGCAGAGCCTCGCACAGAAACCTCACTCACCCCGGCACATGAATGAACCGGGGCCGCCGGGCGCGGGCGTATACGCGCTCGTCTCTGCAGACGCTCGGGTCGGGTCCTGCGGCGAGAATTCTCGCCGCCGGATCCGACCCGCTCGTCTGCAGGTGGCCTAAGGCTATGTGCAGACATCAAAGAGGAAATCTGCACCAAAACCTGCATGTGGATTTTAGTGTTTGTGCCCAACACATAATTCAGCTCTGGCATCGCAATGAATGAAATCTGGGGAAAATCCATCACGCTTTCACATTTGTTTTGAAAATCGGCTGCATGTCTGTTTTCTGCTGCAGATTTTCCCCACTGTGATTCATTTACATTGCACTATGCATTGTTGCAGAACTTTGGTACCAAACTACTGCAACAGTTCTGCAGTGTGTGAACTCAACCTAAAAAGCAGCAGTCAGTAAGTCCGGGACATGGAGATGCTGTTGGTGTTTCCCCCGAAAATAAGATCTACATTGAAAATAAGCCCTACCCTGATTTTGCAGGATTTTTGGGGAGGGTCTAAATATAAGCCCTACTCCCAAAATAAGCCTTAGCTGCATTACATTAAAAAAGGAATACCTACCTAGCAGGCTCGGTCCGGGTCAACCATCTGCTGTCTGGAGCTCCGCCGTGCGTTCTGCAGTCCTCGTTCTGCCACTGAAGATCACTTTTTGGTTACAGGATTCATGAAAAAAACATCTCATCTCCAGAAAGCAATGGTTGTGATTGGCTGAGCAGTGCAAGAAGAACCAATCACAGCCATCGCATTGTGGAGGCAGGATTTATTAATTGGTCAATCAATGTCATGGCTCAGCTCATTGAAGCTCCAAACAGCAGTGGGAGGGACCTGCACCAAATCTCCTAGGTACGTTTAATAAGACATCCCCTGAAAATAAAACCTAGAGCCTCTTTTGGGGCAAAAATTAATATGACAGGGTCTTATTTTCGTAGAAACACGATAATATGTTGCTAATAACCATGTCAGACGGTCGCACAGCTAGTCCATAGTTACTCTGGTCTGTGTGGTTGGAGAGTGCCGTAAGCTAGTGAGTAGAAGATGAGGACCTGCAGGTAGAGAGCAAGGGATGAACTAAAAAATCTAGCGATCAATAGGGGGTAAGTAATAGTTCCTGGTCTCTGGATAAATATGACGACTTCCCAATATCACACAATACAAGGCATCTTTTACACGGAGCAACTATTACTCAGCTCATCACTCCGAAAAAGTCTCTGAAGTCTATGAACAGCAGTTGTTTATTTACCTTTACATAGAGGGATGATTGTTCATTAGTCGTTCGCCAAAATATTGTTTGTAGGGGGATCTCCATTCAAATTTGTTCATAATTCGTTCCAGTGCGACTTTACACCAGATGACTTTTGATCAATCAGCGACTATTTTTTAGTTGAGCGGAAGCAAAATGACGAGTGAGCAAATTGTTCTGCATCATCTTTCTGCCATGTTTAAGCAGGACGACTATCCAGTCGCTGTGACCCATACTGATCACAAGAATGGAGGGCCAAGATACCTGTAGGAGAGCTGCTGCCCCTTATAGTGTAGACACATTTCTGCTCTCCTCTATTGGCAGTGTTGGGTATTGCAGCTCAGCCCTATCGCCATCATTGGCTCCTTCATTCTTATGACTGGTGGTGATCTCCGCGGTCGGACCGGCACTGATCTCACATTGTGCTATTTTAGGGATACTTCAGTGATAGATGCCGATAAGAACATGGAGGAGATGATTCAGCATTATGAAGAGAATCGCGGGAAGATCCTTGCAGCTTGACAGAAGAACGGCGCCGTTACATTGTGCCTCATAATGCAAGAGGACATTTTAAAAAAGTAAAACGAAGAAGCGCGCCAATCCAAGAGCAGCCGCCATCTTTATGCAAGAGGAACTAAGTGGCTTCACTATATGGGAACAGATATGATATAAATCCAACTGCACCATTATGGGGGACCGAGAGCCGACTCACAAGGTGCTATCGGTGGACCAATGTTCCATCGCTTCCCATCAGTATCTGATGAGTCTAATAGAGGATATCATGTAAATAGTCATATTTATTCATCTCCGTTCACCTGTTATATTTCTTCCTTTTAGAGGGCCCATTTCCTTCTATTCCTTACACTGATGTTACTGCTGTCGTTTCTTCATGTTGGTTTACTGAATGTGGTAAATAAACTGGAAGTATTGTAAAGTACATGAGAGTTTTGTTCCCGCTGCATTCCCATGATGATTGGCTCACAGCAGGTTTGAACGTGATTTTTAAAAGGTGAGAAGAGTAAAGCCCGACTAAGGGCGGACACCCACTAGCGGTTTTTTCTCTCTTGCGCTGCGAGAGTGAGAGAAAACACTCGCCTTGCAGCGCAAGAAAAACGCTGGGATATCGCTAGTGTTTTCCATGGGGCCAGCGGCAGCAGCACTAGCCCCATTGAAAACATAGGGAGAAGACCGCGGACTTTTGCCACAGCTGTCACAGCTGTGGCAGAAGTCCAGCATGCTATCCCATTGCTTTCAATGGGGTTGGCACTGCTGCCAGCACCATTGAAAGCAGTGGTTTGTAGCAAGCCCCGCAGCATGATTTTCGGGGAACGGCTTGAAATATAAGCCCTTCCCTGAAAATCATCATTAGCTGGTTAAAAAAAAAACAAAAAAAATTTATTCACCTCTCTGCCGCTCAGGCACGTCCTCCGGCTGGCTCCCCTGCACTGCTGTCCAGCACTTTCAGCAGGCGGGAATTTAAAAATCCCGGCCTCCTGAAAGGGCTGTGCTGATTGGCTGAGCACTCAGCCAATTACAGCCAGCACTTAGCTAATCATGAATGCAGGAGTACAGATGATTCCAAGATGGCGGTAAGAGATACAGTGGGTGGGCTTGATGAGTATGAGGGGGATGCAGTGGGTGGTTTCACAATTTGGCTGAGATGCCAGTGCTGTGTATTGTGTAAAATGGAGCCATAGGAGTCAGAAACTGCTGCAGACCAGAAGGCAAGGATACAAACAACCAACCCAACGAAGGGAGGACCCCCCAGCATCGTGGAACAGGCTCAAATTTGTAAAAAAAAAAAAAAAGGATGTGAAGGTATTCAAAGCCATACATGTAATATGAGGAAGGCAAGATTGATACCTTATTGTAGCATCAGGAAAACCCCTTTAATTACAGTCTGAGGAACTGCAGAACAGGAGTATTAATATGGGTCACCTATAAACTGTAACTATGAATGGTGGCAGATAGTTCAGTCAAATCTTCACACTTTTAAATGTCTTTTTTCCAATATTAGCGCCCCTCTTGTCCACTGCTAGTGGCTGGTATTGCACGTCACCCCTTACTTTTGAATAAGAAAGACCTCCAATACACACAGGCCGTGTTCAAGAGAGGGGCTGTTTTGTAAGACGACTTGAGGTCATAGTGCATCTATAGTCACCCATAGCTCTGTATACAATTTACAAAGACCCCGGAGCCATCCATATATATCCCACTTCTGTGCTCCATGCAGTCTTGCAGACATACAGAGAATCTTCAGCTGCGTACCCTCCTCCTCCTCGTCTTATTTACTTCAACACTAAGGTGATTTGTGGAAGACTCAGGATGTTGCTGAATAAACCTAAATTATATCCTGTAGGGTTTGTAGTTTTCTTCTAGAGGGACTTTTCCCATCTGATACTTGGTTTTCCCATTTGCCAAGCGGCATCAGAGTTGTTCATCTCCCTGTTTGCCCGGAGCCCACTGGGTATGATCACACAGGAACTGGAAAGATGAAGAGGCTCTTTCATTAGTGCACAAAAAGCTACATAAACTTGGACTTCTCTACCAGCTTTTGGTCAGTAGCCTCGTCTCCACACTAGAACTATATGGGAGCAAACCAAAGGGGAAAAACAGCTAAAACCGTAATAAATACCAAAGTGTTCACCAAGGTGTATTTTAGGACCCTGCCTTATGGAAGCACTTATATCACAAACCAGGATGTTACTCTACTGGTACTGTAAGCCAGGGGTGCACAACATACCGCCCGGAGGACACATGTGGCCCACAGTGCCATTCTGTGCCGCCCAAGCCGTCTGCACCCTGAAATATCTATGTGTGGCAGCTCATATGTAGTTTCCACATCAGGGTGAAGAGTGGGGGCACATAGCAGGGCAACAAGTATGGGCAAGTATGAAGGGTGAGGTGTGTAGCCATATCTGGGCCCCTTATGTATTAGAACAAGTACTAAGGGTGCACTGTGTAGTCATGTGTGGGTGCCCTATATATTAGGACAAGTATTAAGGGTGCACTGTGTATTCATGTCTGGGTCCCCTATATATTAGGACAAGTACTAAGGGTGCACTGTGTAGTCATGTGTGGGTGCCCTATATATTAGGACAAGTACTAAGGGTGCACTGTGTAGTCATGTCTGGGTCCCTATATATTAGGACAAGTACTAAGGGTGCACTGTGTAGTCATGTCTGGTCTCCTGTATATTAGGACAAGTACTAAGGGTGCCCTGTGTAGTCATATCTGGTTCCCCTATATATTAGGACTAGTACTAACGGTGCACTGTGTAGCCATGTCTGGTCCCTATATATTAGGACAAGTACTAAGGGTGCACTGTGTAGTCATGTCTGGGTCTCCTGTATATTAGGAAAAGTACTAAGCGTGTCCTGTGTAGTCATGTCTGGGTCCCTATATATTAGGACAAGAACTAAGGGTGCACTGTGTACCCATATCTGGTCTCCTATATATTAGGACAAGTACTAAGGGTGCACTGTGTAGGCATGTCTTGGTCCCCTGCATATTAAGACAAGTACTAAGGCTGTATTGTGTAGCCATGTCTGCGCACCTTATGTATTAGAACAAGTACTATGGGTGCACTGTGTAGCCATGTCTGAGTCCTCTATATATTAGGACAAGTACTAAGGGTGCACTGTGTAGCCATGTCTGAGTCCCTATATATTAGGACAAGTACTAAGGGTGCACTGTGTAGCCATGTCTGGGTCTCCTGTATATTAGGACAAGTACTAAGGGTGCACTGTGTAGCCATGTCTGGGTCTCCTGTATATTAGGACAAGTACTAAGGGTGCACTGTGTAGTCATGTCTGGTCTCCTATATATTAGGACAAATACTAAGGGTGCACTGTGTAGCCATGTCTGGGTCTCCTGTATATTAGGACAAGTACTAAGGGTGCACTGTGTAGCAATGTCTTGGTCCCCTGCATATTAGGACCAGTACTAAGGGTGCACTGTGTAGCCATATCTGGTCTCCTATATATTGGGACAAATACTAAGGGTGCACTGTGTAGCCATGTCTGGGTCTCCTGTATATTAGGACAAGTACTAAGGGTGCACTGTGTAGCCATGTCTTGGTCCCCTGCATATTAGGACCAGTACTAAGGGTGCACTGTGTAGCCGTATCTGGTCTCCTATATATTAGGACAAGTATAAAGCGTGCACTGTGTAGCCATGTCTGGATCTCCTGTATATTAGGACAAGTACTAAGGGTGCACTGTGTAGCCATGTCTTTGTTCCCCTGCATATTAAGAGAAGTACTAAGGGTGCACTGTGTAGCCATGTCTTGGTCCCTGCATATTAAGACAAGTACTAAGGCTGTATTGTGTAGCCATGTCTGCGCCCCTTATGTATTAGAACAAGTACTAAGGGTACACTGCGTAGCCATGTCTGGGTCCCCTATATATTAGGACAAGTACTAAGGGTGAACTATGTACCCATATTTGGTCTCCTATATATTAGGACGAGTACTAAGGGTGCACTGTGTATTCATATCTGGGTCTCCTATATATTAGGACAAGTACTAAGGGTGCACTGTGTAGCCATGTCTTGCTCCCCTGCATATTAGGACAAGTACTAAGGGTGCACTGTGTAGCCATGTCTTTGTTCCCCTGCATATTAGGACAAGTACTAAGGGTGCACTGTGTAGCCATGTCTGGGTCCCCTATATATTAGGACAAGTACTAAGGGTGCACTGTGTACCCATATCTGGTCTCCTATATATTAGGACAAGCACTAAGGGAGCACTGTGTAGGCATGTCTTGGTCCCCTGCATATTAAGACAAGTACTAAGGCTGTATTGTGTAGCCATGTCTGCGCCCCTTATGTATTAGAACAAGTACTATGGGTGCACTGTGTAGCCATGTCTGAGTCCTCTATATATTAGGACAAGTACTAAGGGTGCACTGTGTAGCCATGTCTGGGTCTCCTGTATATTAGGACAAGTACTAAGGGTGCACTGTGTAGCCATGTCTGGGTCTCCTGTATATTAGGACAAGTACTAAGGGTGCACTGTGTAGTCATGTCTGGTCTCCTATATATTAGGACAAATACTAAGGGTGCACTGTGTAGCCATGTCTGGGTCTCCTGTATATTAGGACAAGCACTAAGGGTGCACTGTGTAGCAATGTCTTGGTCCCCTGCATATTAGGACCAGTACTAAGGGTGCACTGTGTAGCCGTATCTGGTCTCCTATATATTAGGACAAGTACTAAGGGTGCACTGTGTAGTCATGTCTGGGTTCCTATATATTAGGACAAGTACTAAGGGTGCACTGTGTAGCCATGTCTGGGTCCCCTATATATTAGGACAAGTACCAAGGGTGCACTGTGTACCCATATCTGGTCTCCTATATATTACGGCAAGTACTAAGGGAGCACTGTGTAGTCATGTCTGGGTCCCTATATATTAGAACAAGTACAAAGGGTGCACTGTGTAGCCATATCAGGTCTCCTATATATTAGGACAAGTACTAAGGGTGCACTGTGTAGTCACGTCTGGGTCCCCTGCATATTAGGACAAGTACTAAAGGTGCACTGTGTAGTCATGTCTGGGTCCCTATATATTAGGACAAGTAATAAGGGTGCACTGTGTAGTCATGTCTGGGTCTCCTGTATATTAGGACAAGTACTAAGGGTGCACTGTGTAGCGATGTCTGGGTCCCCTATATATTAGAACAAGTACTAAGGGTGCACTGTGTACCCATATCTGGTCTCCTATATATTAGGACAAGCACTAAGGGTGCACTGTGTAGGCATGTCTTGGTCCCCTGCATATTAAGACAAGTACTAAGGCTGTATTGTGTAGCCATGTCTGCGCCCCTTATGTATTAGAACAAGTACTATGGGTGCACTGTGTAGCCATGTCTGAGTCCTCTATATATTAGGACAAGTACTAAGGGTGCACTGTGTAGCCATGTCTGGGTCTCCTGTATATTAGGACAAGTACTAAGGGTGCACTGTGTAGCCATGTCTGGGTCTACTGTATATTAGGACAAGTACTAAGGGTGCACTGTGTAGTCATGTCTGGTCTCCTATATATTAGGACAAATACTAAGGGTGCACTGTGTAGCCATGTCTGGGTCTCCTGTATATTAGGACAAGCACTAAGGGTGCACTGTGTAGCAATGTCTTGGTCCCCTGCATATTAGGACCAGTACTAAGGGTGCACTGTGTAGCCATATCTGGTCTCCTATATATTAGGACAAATACTAAGGGTGCACTGTGTAGCCATGTCTGGGTCTCCTGAATATTAGGACAAGTACTAAGGGTGCACTGTGTAGCCATGTCTTGGTCCCCTGCATATTAGGACCAGTACTAAGGGTGCACTGTGTAGCCGTATCTGGTCTCCTATATATTAGGACAAGTACTAAGGGTGCACTGTGTAGCCATGTCTGGATGTCCTGTATATTAGGACAAGTACTAAGGGTGCACTGTGTAGCCATGTCTTTGTTCCCCTGCATATTAAGAGAAGTACTAAGGGTGCACTGTGTAGCCATGTCTTGGTCCCTGCATATTAAGACAAGTACTAAGGCTGTATTGTGTAGCCATGTCTGCGCCCCTTATGTATTAGAACAAGTACTAAGGGTACACTGCGTAGCCATGTCTGGGTCCCCTATATATTAGGACAAGTACTAAGGGTGAACTATGTACCCATATTTGGTCTCCTATATATTAGGACAAGTACTAAGGGTGCACTGTGTATTCATGTCTGGGTCTCCTATATATTAGGACAAGTACTAAGGGTGCACTGTGTAGCCATGTCTTGCTCCCCTGCATATTAGGACAAGTACTAAGGGTGCACTGTGTAGCCATGTCTTTGTTCCCCTGCATATTAGGACAAGTACTAAGGGTGCACTGTGTAGCCATGTCTGGGTCCCCTATATATTAGGACAAGTACTAAGGGTGCACTGTGTACCCATATCTGGTCTCCTATATATTAGGACAAGTACTAAGGGTGCACTGTGTAGTCATGTCTGGGTTCCTATATATTAGGACAAGTACTAAGGGTGCACTGTGTAGCCATGTCTGGGTCCCCTATATATTAGGACAAGTACCAAGGGTGCACTGTGTACCCATATCTGGTCTCCTATATATTACGGCAAGTACTAAGGGAGCACTGTGTAGTCATGTCTGGGTCCCTATATATTAGAACAAGTACTAAGGGTGCACTGTGTAGCCATATCAGGTCTCCTATATATTAGGACAAGTACTAAGGGTGCACTGTGTAGTCACGTCTGGGTCCCCTGCATATTAGGACAAGTACTAAAGGTGCACTGTGTAGTCATGTCTGGGTCCCTATATATTAGGACAAGTAATAAGGGTGCACTGTGTAGTCATGTCTGGGTCTCCTGTATATTAGGACAAGTACTAAGGGTGCACTGTGTAGCCATGTCTGGTCCACTATATATTAGGACAAGTACTCAGGGTGCACTGTGTAGCCATACTGGGTCTCCGATATATTAGGACAAGTACTAGGGGGGCACTATGTACCCATATTTGGTCTCCTATATATTAGGACAAGTACTAAGGGTTCACTGTGTAGCCATATCTAGTCTCCTATATATTAGGACAAGTACTAAGGGTGCACTGTATAGCCATGTCTGGGTCTCCTATATATTAGGACAAGTACTAAGGGTGCACTGTGTAGCCATATCTGGTCTCCTATATATTAGGACAAGTACTAAGGGTGCACTGTGTAGTCACGTCTGGGTCCCCTGCATATTAGGACAAGTACTAAAGGTGCACTGTGTAGTCATGTCTGGGTCCCTATATATTAGGACAAGTAATAAGGGTGCACTGTGTAGTCATGTCTGGGTCTCCTGTATATTAGGACAAGTACTAAGGGTGCACTGTGTAGCCATGTCTGGTCCCCTATATATTAGGACAAGTACTCAGGGTGCACTGTGTAGCCATACTGGGTCTCCGATATATTAGGACAAGCACTAAGGGTGCACTATGTACCCATATTTGGTCTCCTTTATATTAGGACAAATACTAAGGGTTCACTGTGTAGCCATATCTGGTCTCCTATATATTAGGACAAGTACTAAGGGTGCACTGTATAGCCATGTCTGGGTCTCCTATATATTAGGACAAGTACTAAGGGTGCACTATGTAGCCATGTCTTGGTCCCCTGCATATTAGGATAAGTACTAAGGGTGCACTGTGTAGCCATGTCTTTGCTCCCCTGCATATTAGGACAAGTACTAAGGGTGCCCTGTGTAGCCATGTCTGGGCCCCTATATATTAGGACAAGTACTAAAGGTGCACTGTGTAGTCATGTCTGGGTCCCTATATATTAGGACAAGTAATAAGGGTGCACTGTGTAGTCATGTCTGGGTCTCCTGTATATTAGGACAAGTACTAAGGGTGCACTGTGTAGCCATGTCTGGTCCCCTCTATATTAGGACAAGTACTCAGGGTGCACTGTGTAGCCATACTGGGTCTCCGATATATTAGGACAAGTACTAAGGGTACACTGCGTAGCCATGTCTGGGTCCCCTATATATTAGGACAAGTACTAAGGGTGAACTATGTACCCATATTTGGTCTTTTATATATTAGGACAAGTACTAAGGGTGCACTGTGTATTCATGTCTGGGTCTCCTATATATTAGGACAAGTACTAAGGGTGCACTGTGTAGCCATGTCTTGCTCCCCTGCATATTAGGACAAGTACTAAGGGTGCACTGTGTAGCCATGTCTTTGTTCCCCTGCATATTAGGACAAGTACTAAGGGTGCACTGTGTAGCCATGTCTGGGTCCCCTATATATTAGGACAAGTACTAAGGGTGCACTGTGTACCCATATCTGGTCTCCTATATATTAGGACAAGTACTAAGGGTGCACTGTGTAGTCATGTCTGGGTTCCTATATATTAGGACAAGTACTAAGGGTGCACTGTGTAGCCATGTCTGGGTCCCCTATATATTAGGACAAGTACCAAGGGTGCACTGTGTACCCATATCTGGTCTCCTATATATTACGGCAAGTACTAAGGGAGCACTGTGTAGTCATGTCTGGGTCCCTATATATTAGAACAAGTACTAAGGGTGCACTGTGTAGCCATATCAGGTCTCCTATATATTAGGACAAGTACTAAGGGTGCACTGTGTAGTCACGTCTGGGTCCCCTGCATATTAGGACAAGTACTAAAGGTGCACTGTGTAGTCATGTCTGGGTCCCTATATATTAGGACAAGTAATAAGGGTGCACTGTGTAGTCATGTCTGGGTCTCCTGTATATTAGGACAAGTACTAAGGGTGCACTGTGTAGCCATGTCTGGTCCACTATATATTAGGACAAGTACTCAGGGTGCACTGTGTAGCCATACTGGGTCTCCGATATATTAGGACAAGTACTAGGGGGGCACTATGTACCCATATTTGGTCTCCTATATATTAGGACAAGTACTAAGGGTTCACTGTGTAGCCATATCTAGTCTCCTATATATTAGGACAAGTACTAAGGGTGCACTGTATAGCCATGTCTGGGTCTCCTATATATTAGGACAAGTACTAAGGGTGCACTGTGTAGCCATATCTGGTCTCCTATATATTAGGACAAGTACTAAGGGTGCACTGTGTAGTCACGTCTGGGTCCCCTGCATATTAGGACAAGTACTAAAGGTGCACTGTGTAGTCATGTCTGGGTCCCTATATATTAGGACAAGTAATAAGGGTGCACTGTGTAGTCATGTCTGGGTCTCCTGTATATTAGGACAAGTACTAAGGGTGCACTGTGTAGCCATGTCTGGTCCCCTATATATTAGGACAAGTACTCAGGGTGCACTGTGTAGCCATACTGGGTCTCCGATATATTAGGACAAGTACTAAGGGTGCACTATGTACCCATATTTGGTCTCCTTTATATTAGGACAAATACTAAGGGTTCACTGTGTAGCCATATCTGGTCTCCTATATATTAGGACAAGTACTAAGGGTGCACTGTATAGCCATGTCTGGGTCTCCTATATATTAGGACAAGTACTAAGGGTGCACTGTGTAGCCATGTCTTGGTCCCCTGCATATTAGGACAAGTACTAAGGGTGCACTGTGTAGCCATGTCTTTGCTCCCCTGCATATTAGGACAAGTACTAAGGGTGCCCTGTGTAGCCATGTCTGGGCCCCTATATATTAGGACAAGTACTAAAGGTGCACTCTGTAGTCATGTCTGGGTCCCATATATATTAGGACAAGTACTAAGGGTGCAGTGTCCAGCTATGTCTTGGTCCCCTGTATATTAGGACAAGTACTAAGGGTGCACTGTGTAGTCATGTCTGGGTCTCCTGTATATTAGGACAAGTACTAAGGGTGCACTATGTAGCCATGTCTGAGTCCCTATATATTAGAACAAGTACTAACTGTGCCCTGTGGAGCCATGTCTGGTCTCCTATATATTAGGACAAGTACTAAGGGTGCACTGTGTAGTCATGTCTGCGTCCCCTATATATTACGACAAGTACTAAGGGTGCCCTGTGTAGCCACGTCTTGGTCCCCATATATATTAGGACAAGCACTAAGGGTGCACTGTGTAGCCATGTCTGAGTCCCTATATATATTAGGGCAAGTACTAAGGGTGCCCTGTGTAGCCACGTCTTGGTCCCCTCCATATTAGGACAAGTACTAAGGGTGCACTGTGTAGCCATATCCGGTCTCCTATATATTAGGACAAGTACTAAGGGTGCACTGTGTAGCCATATCTGGTCTCCTATATATTAGGACAAGTACTAAGGGTGCTCTGTGTAGCCATATCTGGTCTCCTATGTATTAGGACAAGTACTAAGGGTGCACTGTGTAGCCATATCTAGTCTCCTATGTATTAGGACAAGTACTAAGGCTGCACTGTGTAGCCATATCTGGTCTCCTATATATTAGGACAAGTACTAACGGTGCACTGTGTAGCCATGTCTTTGTTCCCCTGCATATAAGGACAAGTACTAAGGGTGCACTGTGTAGCCATGTCTGTGCCCCTTATGTATTAGAACAAGTACTAAGGGTGCACTGTGTAGCTATGTCTGGGTCCCCTGTATATTAGGACAAGTACTAAGGGTGCACTATGTAGTCATGTCTTGGTCCCCATATATATTAGGACAAGTACTAAGGGTGCACTGTGTAGTCATGTCTGGGTCTACTATATATTAGGGCAAGTACTAAGGGTGCACTGTGTAGCCATGTCTGGGTCCTGATATATTAGGACAAGTACTAATGGTGCACTGTGTAGCCATGTCTGGGTCTCCTATATATTAGGACAAGTACTAATGGTTCACTGTGTAGTCATGTCTCGGTCCCCTATATATTAGGACACGTACTAAGGGTGCACTGTGTAGTCATGTCTGGGCCCTATATATTAGGACAAATACTAACGATGCACTGTGTAGCCTAGTCTGGGCCCCTATATATTAGGACAAGTACTAAGGGTGCAGTGTCTAGCTATGTCTTGGTCCCCTATATATTAGGACAAGAACTAAGGGTGCGCTGTGTAGTCATGTCTGGGTCTCCTATATATTTGGACAAGTACTAAGGGAGCACTGTGTAGTCATGTCTGGGCACCTATATATAAGGACAAGTACTAAGGGCGCCCTGTGTAGCCATGTCTGGGTGCCTATATATTAGGACAAGTACTAAGGGTGCACTCTGTAGTCATGTCTGGGTCCCATATATATTAGGACAAGTACTAAGGGTGCAGTGTCTAGCTATGTCTTGGTCCCCTGTATATTAGGACAAGTACTAAGGGTGCACTGTGTAGTCATGTCTGGGTCCCCTTTATATTAGGACAAGTACTAAGGGTGCACTGTGTAGTCATGTCTGGGCTCCTATATATTAGGACAAGCTCCAAGGGTGTGCTGTGAAGTAATATCTGGGTCCGCTATATATTAGGACAAGTACTAAGCGTGCCCTGTGTAGCCATGTCTGGGTCCCTATATATTAGGACAAGTACTAAGGGTGCACTCTGTAGTCATGTCTGGGTCCCATATATATTAGGACAAGTCCTAAGGGTGCAGTGTCTAGCTATGTCTTGGTCCCCTGTATATTAGGACAAGTACTAAGGGTGCACTGTGTAGTCATGTCTGGGTCCCCTATATATTAGGACAAGTACTAAGGGTGCACTGTGTAGTCATGTCTGGGTCCCCTATATATTAGGACAAGTACTAAGGGTGCTCTGTGTTGTCATGTCTGGGTCCCTGTATATTAGGACAAGTACTAAGGGTGCACTCTGTAGTCATGTCTGGGTCCCATATATATTAGGACAAGTCCTAAGGGTGCAGTGTCTAGCTATGTCTTGGTCCCCTGTATATTAGGACAAGTACTAAGGGTGTACTGTGTAGTCATGTCTGCGTCCTCTATATATTAGGACAAGTACTAAGGGTGCACTGTGTAGTCATGTCTGGGTCCCCTATATATATTAGGACAAGCACTAAGGGTACACTGTGTAGCCATGTCTGGGCCCCTATATATTAGGACAAATACTAAAGGTTGCACTGTGTAGTCATGTCTGGGTCTCCTATATATAACGACAAGTACTAAGGGTGCACTGTGTACCCATGTCTGGGTTCCCTATATATTAGGACAAGTACTAAGGGTTCACTGTGTAGTCATGTCTCGGTCCCCTCTATACTAGGACTAGTACTAACGATGCGCTGTGTAGTCTTGTGTGGGCCCTATATATTAGGACTAGTACTAACGGTGCACTGTTTAGTCATGTGTGGGCCCTATATATTACGACAAGTACTAACGATGCACTGTGTAGCCATGTCTGCGCCCCTATATATTAGGACAAGTACTAAGGGTGCACTGTGTAGCCATGTCTGGGCCCCTTTATATAAGGACAAGTACTAAGGGTGCACTGTGTAGTCATGTCTGGGTCCCCTATATATTAGCACAAGTACTAAGGGTGCACTGTGCAGTCATGTCTGGGTCCCCTATATATTAGGACAAGTACTAAGGGTGCTCTGTGTACTCATGTCTGGGTCCCATATATATTAGGACAAGTACTAAGGGTGCACTGTGTAGCTATGTCTGGGTCCCCTGTATATTAGGACAAGTACTAAGGGTGCACTGTGTAGTCATGTCTGGGTTCTCTATATATTTTAAGGCAAGTACTAAGGATGCACTGTGTAGCCATGTCTGGGTCCTGATATATTAGGACTAGTACTAACGGTGCACTGTGTAGTCATATCTGGGCCCTATATATTTGGACAAGTACTAACGATGCACTGTGTAGCCATGTCAGGGGCCCTATATATTAGGACAAGTACTAATGGTTCACTGTGTAGTCATGTCTGGGCCCCTATATATTAGGACAAGTACTAAGAGTGCACTGTGTAGCCATGTCTGTGCCCCGATATATTAGGACAAGTACTAAGGGTACACTCTGTAGTCATGTCTGGGTCCTTTATATATTAGGACAAGTACTAAGGGTGACCTGTGTAGCCATGTCTGGGCCCCTATATATTAGGACAAGTACTAAGGGTGCACTCTGTAGTCATGTCTGAGTCCCCTATATATATTAGGACAAGCACTAAGGGTACACTGTGTAGCCATGTCTGGGCCCCTATATATTAGGACAAGTACCAAGGGTGCACTGTGTAGTCATGTCTGGGTCCCCTATATATATTAGGACAAGCACTAAGGGTACACTGTGTAGCCATGTCTGGGCCCCTATATATTAGAACAAATACTAAAGGTTGCACTTTGTAGTCATGTCTGGGTCTCCTATATATTACTACAAGTACTAAGGGTGCACTGTGTAGCCATGTCTGGTTCCCCTATATATTAGGACAAGTACTAAGGGTGTACTGTGTAGTCATGTCTGCGTCCTCTATATATTAGGACAAGTACTAACGATGCACTGTGTAGTCATGTCTGGCCCCCTATATATTAGGACTAGTACTAACGGTGCAATGTGTAGTCATGTGTGGGCCCTATATATTAGGACAAGTACTAACGATGCACTGTGTAGCCATGTCTGCGCCCCTATATATTAGGACAAGTACTAAGGGTGCACTGTGTAGCCATGTCTGGGCCCCTTTATATAAGGACAAGTACTAAGGGTGCACTGTGTAGTCATGTCTGGGTCCCCTATATATTAGCACAAGTACTAAGGGTGCACTGTGTAGTCATGTCTGGGTCCCCTATATATTAGGACAAGTACTAAGGGTGTACTGTATAGTCATGTCTGTGCCCCTATATATTAGGAGTAGTACTAACGCTGCACTGTGTAGTCATGTCTGTGCCCCTATATATTAGGACAAGTACTATTGGTTCACTGTGTAGTCATGTCTGGGCCCCAATATATTAGGACAAGTACTAAGAGTGCACTGTGTAGCCATGTCTGTGCCCCTATATCTTACGACAAGTACTAAGGGTGCACTGTGTAGCTATGTCTGGGTCCCCTGTATATTAGGACAAGCAATAAGGGTGCACTGTGTAGCCATGTCTGTGCCCCTATATATTAGGACAAGTACTAAGGGTGCACTCTGTAGTCATGTCTGGGTCCCATATATATTAGGACAAGTACTAAGGGTGCAGTGTCCAGCTATGTCTTGGTCCCCTGTAAATTAGGACAAGTACTAAGGGTGCACTGTGTAGTCATGTCTGGGTCCCCTATATATTAGGACAAATTCTAAGGGTGCACTGTGTAGTCATGTCTGGGTCCCCTAAATATTAGGACAAGTACTAAGGGTGCTCTGTGTAGTCATGTCTGGGTCCCATATATATTAGGACAAGTACTAAGGGTGCACTGTGTAGCTATGTCTGGGTCCCCTGTATATTAGGACAAGTACTAAGGGTGCACTATGTAGTCATGTCTTGGTCCCCATATATATTAGGACAAGTACTAAGGGTGCACTGTGTAGCCACGTCTTGGTCCCCATATATATTAGGACAAGTACTAAGGGTGCACTGTGTAGCCATGTCTGGGTCCTGATATATTAGGACAAGTACTAATGGTGCACTGTGTAGCCATGTCTGGGTCTCCTATATATTAGGACAAGTACTAATGGTTCACTGTGTAGTCATGTCTCGGTCCCCTATATATTAGGACACGTACTAAGGGTGCACTGTGTAGTCATGTCTGGGCCCTATATATTAGGACAAATACTAACGATGCACTGTGTAGCCTAGTCTGGGCCCCTATATATTAGGACAAGTACTAAGGGTGCACTCTGTAGTCATGTCTGGGTCCCATATATATTAGGACAAGTACTAAGGGTGCAGTGTCTAGCTATGTCTTGGTCCCCTATATATTAGGACAAGAACTAAGGGTGCGCTGTGTAGTCATGTCTGGGTCTCCTATATATTTGGACAAGTACTAAGGGAGCACTGTGTAGTCATGTCTGGGCACCTATATATAAGGACAAGTACTACGGGCGCCCTGTGTAGCCATGTCTGGGTGCCTATATATTAGGACAAATACTAAGGGTGCACTCTGTAGTCATGTCTGGGTCCCATATATATTAGGACAAGTACTAAGGGTGCAGTGTCTAGCTATGTCTTGGTCCCCTGTATATTAGGACAAGTACTAAGGGTGCACTGTGTAGTCATGTCTGGGTCCCCTTTATATTAGGACAAGTACTAAGGGTGCACTGTGTAGTCATGTCTGGGCTCCTATATATTAGGACAAGTACCAAGGGTGCACTGTGTAGTCATGTCTGGGTCCCCTATATATATTAGGACAAGCACTAAGGGTACACTGTGTAGCCATGTCTGGGCCCCTATATATTAGAACAAATACTAAGGGTGCACTGTGTAGCCATGTCTGGGTTCCCTAGATATTAGGACAAGTACTAAGGGTTCACTGTGTAGTCATGTCTCGGTCCCCTCTATACTAGGACTAGTACTAACGATGCACTGTGTAGCCATGTCTGCGCCCCTATATATTAGGACAAGTACTAAGGGTGCACTGTGTAGTCATGTCTGGGTCCCCTATATATTAGGACAAGTACTAAGGGTGCTCTGTGTTGTCATGTCTGGGTCCCATATATATTAGGACAATTACTAAGGGTGCACTGTGTAGCTATGTCTGGGTCCCTGTATATTAGGACAAGTACTAAGGGTGCACTGTGTAGCCATGTCTGGTTCCCTATATATTATGACAAGTACTAAGGGTGTACTGTGTAGTCATGTCTGGGCCCCTATATATTAGGACAAGTACTAAGAGTGCACTGTGTAGCCATGTCTGTGCCCCTATATATTAGGACAAGTACTAAGGGTACACTCTGTAGTCATGTCTGGGTCCTTTATATATTAGGACAAGTACTAAGGGTGACCTGTGTAGCCATGTCTGGGCCCCTATATATTAGGACAAGTACTAAGGGTGCACTCTGTAGTCATGTCTGGGTCCCCATATATATTAGGAGTAGTACTAAGGGTGCACTGTGTAGCCATGTCTGGTTCCCCTATATATTAGGACAAGTACTAAGGGTGTACTGTGTAGTCATGTCTGCGTCCTCTATATATTAGGACAAGTACTAAGGGTGCACTGTGTAGTCATGTCTGAGTCCCCTATATATATTGGGACAAGTACTAAGGGTGTACTGTATAGTCATGTCTGTGCCCCTATATATTAGGAGTAGTACTAACGCTGCACTGTGTAGTCATGTCTGGGTCCCCTATATATATTAGGACAAGCACTAAGGGTACACTGTGTAGCCGTGTCTGGGCCCCTATATATTAGAACAAATACTAAAGGTTGCACTGTGTAGTCATGTCTGGGTCTCCTATATATTACTACAAGTACTAAGGGTGCACTGTGTAGCCATGTCTGGTTCCCCTATATATTAGGACAAGTACTAAGGGTGTACTGTGTAGTCATGTCTGCGTCCTCTATATATTAGGACAAGTACTAACGATGCACTGTGTAGTCATGTCTGGCCCCCTATATATTAGGACTAGTACTAACGGTGCAATGTGTAGTCATGTGTGGGCCCCTATATATTAGGACAAGTACTAAGGGTGCACTGTGTAGCCATGTCTGGGCCCCTTTATATAAGGACAAGTACTAAGGGTGCACTGTGTAGTCATGTCTGGGTCCCCTATATATTAGCACAAGTACTAAGGGTGCACTGTGTAGTCATGTCTGGGTCCCCTATATATTAGGACAAGTACTAAGGGTGCACTGTGTAGCCATGTCTGTGCCCCTATATATTACGACAAGTACTAAGGGTGCACTGTGTAGCTATGTCTGGGTCCCCTGTATATTAGGACAAGCAATAAGGGTGCACTGTGTAGCCATGTCTGTGCCCCTATATATTAGGACAAGTACTAAGGGTGCACTCTGTAGTCATGTCTGGGTCCCCATATATATTAGGAGAAGTACTAAGGGTGACCTGTGTAGCCATGTCTGGGCCCCTATATATTAGGACAAGTACTAAGGGTGCACTGTGTAGTCATGTCTGAGTCCCCTATATATATTAGGACAAGCACTAAGGGTACACTGTGTAGCCATGTCTGGGCCCCTATATATTAGGACAAGTACCAAGGGTGCACTGTGTAGTCATGTCTGGGTCCCCTATATATATTAGGACAAGCACTAAGGGTACACTGTGTAGCCATGTCTGGGCCCCTATATATTAGAACAAATACTAAGGGTGCACTGTGTAGCCATGTCTGGGTTCCCTAGATATTAGGACAAGTACTAAGGGTTCACTGTGTAGTCATGTCTCGGTCCCCTCTATACTAGGACTAGTACTAACGATGCACTGTGTAGCCATGTCTGCGCCCCTATATATTAGGACAAGTACTAAGGGTGCACTGTGTAGCCATGTCTGGGCCCCTTTATGTAAGGACAAGTACTAAGGGTGCACTGTGTAGTCATGTCTGGGTCCCCTATATATTAGCACAAGTACTAAGGGTGCACTGTGTAGTCATGTGTGGGTCCCCTATATATTAGGACAAGTACTAAGGGTGCACTGTGTAGTCATGTGTGGGTCTCCTATATATTATGATAAGTACTAAGGGTGCACTGTGTAGCCATGTCTGGGTGCCCTATATATTAGGACAAGCACTAAGGGTGCACTGTGTAGCCATGTCTGGGTCCCCTATATATTAGGACAAGTACTAAGGGTGCACTGTGTAGCCATGTCTGCGCCCCTTATGTATTAGAACAAGTACTAAGGGTGCACTGTGTAGCCACGTCTGGGTCCCTATGTATTAGGACAAGTACTAAGGGTGCACTGTGTAGCCATATCTGAGTCCCCCACATATATTACGACAAGTACTAAGGGTGCACGGTGTACCCATATCTGGTCTCCTATATATTAGGACAAGTACTAAGGGTGCACTGTGTAGCCATGTCTGGGCCCCCTGTATATTAGGACAAGTACTAAGGGTGCACTGTGTAGTCATGTCTGGGCCCCTTATGTATTAAAACAAGTACTAAGCGTGCACTGTGTAGTCATGTCTGGGTCCCTATACATTAGGACAAGTACTAAGGGTGCACTGTGTAGTCATGTCTGGGTCCCTATACATTAGGACAAGTACTAAGGGTGCACTGTGTAGCAATGTCTGGGTCCCCTATATATTAAGACAAGTACTAAGGGTGCACTGTGTAGTCATGTCTGGGTCCCCTATATATTAGGACAAGTACTAAGGGTGCACTGTGTAGTCATGTCTGGTCTCCTGTATATTAGGACAAGTAGTATGGGTGCACTGTGTAGTCATGTCTTGGTCCCTATATATTAGGACAAGTACTAAGGGTGCACTGTGTAGTCATGTCTGGGTCCCCAATATATTAGGACAAGTACTAAGGGTGCACTGTGTAGCCATGTCTGAGTCCCTATATATTAGAACAAGTACTAACTGAGCCCTGTGGAGCCATGTCTGGGTCTCCTATATATTAGGAGAAGTACTAAGGGTGAACTGTGTAGTCATGTCTGGGTCTCCTGTATATTAGGACAAGTACTAAGGGTGCACTGTGTAGCCATGTCTGGGCCCCTATATATTAGGACAAGTACTAAGGGTGCACTGTGTAGCCATATCTGGTCCCCTATATATTAGGACAAGTACTAAGGGTGAACTGTGTAGCCATGTCTGGGTCCCCTATATATTAGGACAAGTACTAAGGGTGCACAGTGTACCCATATCTGGTCTCCTATATATTAGGACAAGTACTAAGGGTGCACTGTGTAGCCATGTCTTGGTCCCCTGCACATTAGGAAAGGTACTAAGGGTGCACTGTGTAGCCATATCTGGTCTCCTATATATTAGGACAAGTACTAAGGGGGCACTGTGTAGCCATGTCTGGGTCCCTATATATTAGGACAAGTACTAAGGGTGCACTGTGTGGCCATGTCTTGGTCCCCTATATATTAGGACAAGTACTAAGGGTGAACTGTGTAGCCATGTCTGGGTCTCCTATATATTAGGACAAGTACTAAGGGTGCACAGTGTACCCATATCTGGTCTCCTATATATTAGGACAAGTACTAAGGGTGCACTGTGTAGCCATGTCTTGGTCCCCTGCACATTAGGACAAGTACTAAGGGTGCACTGTGTAGGCATGTCTTGGTCCCCTGCATATTAAGACAAGTACTAAGGCTGTATTGTGTAGCCATGTCTGCGCACCTTATGTATTAGAACAAGTACTAAGGGTGCACTGTGTAGCCATGTCTGGGTCCTCTGTATATTAGGACAAGTACTAAGGGTGCACTGTGTAGCGATGTCTGGGTCCCCTATATATTAGAACAAGTACTAAGGGTGCACTGTGTACCCATATCTGGTCTCCTATATATTAGGACAAGTACTAAGGGTGTACTGTGTAGCCATATCTGAGTCGCCTACATATATTAGGACAGGTACTAAGGGTGCACTGTGTAGCCATGTCTTGGTCCCCTGCATATTAAGACAAGTACTAAGGCTGTATTGTGTAGCCATGTCTGCGCCCCTTATGTATTAGAACAAGTACTATGGGTGCACTGTGTAGTCATGTCTGAGTCCTCTATATATTAGGACAAGTACTCAGGGTGCACTGTGTAGCCATACTGGGTCTCCGATATATTAGGACAAGTACTAAGGGTTCACTGTGTAGCCATATCTGGTCTCCTATATATTAGGACAAGTACTAAGGGTGCACTGTATAGCCATGTCTGGGTCTACTATATATTAGGATAAGTACTAAGCGTGCACTGTGTAGCCATGTCTTGGTCCCCTGCATATTAGGACAAGTACTAAGGGTGCACTGTGTAGCCATGTCTTTGCTCCCCTGCATATTAGGACAAGTACTAAGGGTGCCCTGTGTAGCCATGTCTGGGCCCCTATATATTAGGACAAGTACTAAAGGTGCACTCTGTAGTCATGTCTGGGTCCCATATATATTAGGACAAGTACTAAGGGTGCAGTGTCCAGCTATGTCTTGGTCCCCTGTATATTAGGACAAGTACTAAGGGTGCACTGTGTAGTCATGTCTGGGTCCCCTATATATTAGGACAAATACTAAGGGTGCACTGTGTAGTCATGTCTGGGTCCCCTAAATATTAGGACAAGTACTAAGGGTGCTCTGTGTAGTCATGTCTGGGTCCCATATATATTAGGACAAGTACTAAGGGTGCACTGTGTAGCTATGTCTGGGTCCCCTGTATATTAGGACAAGTACTAAGGGTGCACTATGTAGTCATGTCTTGGTCCCCATATATATTAGGACAAGTACTAAGGGTGCACTGTGTAGCCACGTCTTGGTCCCCATATATATTAGGACAAGTACTAAGGGTGCACTGTGTAGTCATGTCTGGGTCTTCTATATATTAGGACAAGTACTAAGGGTGCACTGTGTAGCCATGTCTGGGTCCTGATATATTAGGACAAGTACTAATGGTGCACTGTGTAGCCATGTCTGGGTCTCCTATATATTAGGACAAGTACTAATGGTTCACTGTGTAGTCGTGTCTCGGTCCCCTATATATTAGGACACGTACTAAGGGTGCACTGTGTAGTCATGTCTGGGCCCTATATATTAGGACAAATACTAACGATGCACTGTGTAGCCTAGTCTGGGCCCCTATATATTAGGACAAGTACTAAGGGTGCACTCTGTAGTCATGTCTGGGTCCCATATATATTAGGACAAGTACTAAGGGTGCAGTGTCTAGCTATGTCTTGGTCCCCTATATATTAGGACAAGAACTAAGGGTGCGCTGTGTAGTCATGTCTGGGCTCCTATATATTAGGACAAGCTCCAAGGGTGTGCTGTGAAGTAATATCTGGGTCCGCTATATATTAGGACAAGTACTAAGCGTGCCCTGTGTTGCCATGTCTGGGTCCCTATATATTAGGACAAGTACTAAGGGTGCACTCTGTAGTCATGTCTGGGTCCCATATATATTAGGACAAGTCCTAAGGGTGCAGTGTCTAGCTATGTCTTGGTCCCCTGTATATTAGGACAAGTACTAAGGGTGCACTGTGTAGTCATGTCTGGGTCCCCTATATATTAGGACAAGTACTAAGGGTGCACTGTGTAGTCATGTCTGGGTCCCCTATATATTAGGACAAGTACTAAGGGTGCTCTGTGTTGTCATGTCTGGGTCCCATATATATTAGGACAATTACTAAGGGTGCACTGTGTAGCTATGTCTGGGTCCCTGTATATTAGGACAAGTACTAAGGGTGCACTGTGTAGCCATGTCTGGTTCCCTATATATTAGGACAAGTACTAAGGGTGTACTGTGTAGTCATGTCTGCGTCCTCTATATATTAGGACAAGTACTAAGGGTGCACTGTGTAGTCATGTCTGAGTCCCCTATATATATTAGGACAAACACTAAGGGTACACTGTGTAGCCTTGTCTGGGCCCCTATATATTAGGACAAGTACTAAGGGTGCACTGTGTAGTCATGTCTGGGTCCCCTATATATATTAGGACAAGCACTAAGTGTACACTGTGTAGCCATGTCTGGGCCCCTATATATTAGGACAAGTACTAAGGGTTCACTGTGTAGTCATGTCTCGGTCCCCTCTATACTAGGACTAGTACTAACGATGCGCTGTGTAGTCATGTGTGGGCCCTATATATTAGGACTAGTACTAACGGTGCACTGTTTAGTCATGTGTGGGCCCTATATATTAGGACAAGTACTAACGATGCACTGTGTAGCCATGTCTGCGCCCCTATATATTAGGACAAGTACTAAGGGTGCACTGTGTAGCCATGTCCGGGCCCCTTTATATAAGGACAAGTACTAAGGGTGCACTGTGTAGTCATGTCTGGGTCCCCTATATATTAGCACAAGTACTAAGGGTGCACTGTGCAGTCATGTCTGGGTCCCCTATATATTAGGACAAGTACTAAGGGTGCTCTGTGTACTCATGTCTGGGTCCCATATATATTAGGACAAGTACTAAGGGTGCACTGTGTAGCTATGTCTGGGTCCCCTGTATATTAGGACAAGTACTAAGGGTGCACTGTGTAGTCATGTCTGGGTCCCCTATATATTAGCACAAGTACTAAGGCTGTATTGTGTAGCCATGTCTGCGCCCCTTATGTATTAGAACAAGTACTATGGGTGCACTGTGTAGCCATGTCTGAGTCCCTATATATTAGGACAAGTACTAAGGGTGCACTGTGTAGCCATGTCTGGGTCTCTTGTATATTAGGACAAGTACTAACGGTGCACTGTGTAGCCATGTCTGGGTCTCCTGTATATTAGGACAAGTACTAAGGGTGCACTGTGTAGCAATGTCTTGGTCCCCTGCATATTAGGACCAGTACTAAGGGTGCACTGTGTAGCCATATCTGGTCTCCTATATATTAGGACAAATACTAAGGGTGCACTGTGTAGCCATATCTGGTCTCCTATATATTAGGACAAGTACTAAGGGTTCACGGTGTAGCCATGTCTTGGTCCCCTGCATATTAGGACAAGTACTAAGGGTGCATTGTGTACCCATATCTGGTCTCCTATATATTAGGACAAGTACTAAGGGTGCACTGTGTACCCATATCTGGTCCCCTATATAATAGGACAAGTACTAAGGGTGCACTGTGTACCCATATCTGGTCTCCTATATATTAGGACCAGTACTAAGGGTGCACTGTGTAGCCATATCTTTGTTCCCCTGCATATTAGGACAAGTACTATGGGTGCACTGTGCAGTCATGTCTTGGTCTCCTGTATATTAGGACAAGTACTAAGGGTGCACTGTGTAGTCACGTCTGGGTCCCCTGCATATTAGGACAAGTACTAAAGGTGCACTGTGTAGTCATGTCTGGGCCCCCTGTATATTAGGACAAGTACTAAGGGTGCACTGTGTAGTCATGTCTGGGTCTCCTGTAAATTAGGACAAGTACTATGGGTGCACTGTGTAGCCATATCTGGTCTCCTATATATTACGACAAGTACTAAGGGTGCACGGCGTAGCCATATCTGGTCTCCTATATATTAGGACAAGTACTAAGGGTGCACTGTGTACCCATATCTGGTCCCCTATATATTAGGACAAGTACTAAGGGTGCACTGTGTAGTTATGTCTGGGTCTCCTGTAAATTAGGACAAGTACAAAGGGTGCACTGTCTAGCCATGTCTGGGTCCCCTGCATATTAGGACAAGTACTAAGGGTGCACTGTGTAGCCATATCTGGTCTCCTATATATTAGGACAAGTACTAAGGGTGCACGGTGTAGCCATGTCTTGGTCCCCTGCATATTAGGACAAGTACTAAGGGTGCATTGTGTACCCATATCTGGTCTCCTATATATTAGGACACGTACTAAGGGTGCACTGTGTAGTCATATCTGGTCTCCTATATATTAGGACAAGTACTAAGGGTGCACTGTGTACCCATATCTGGTCCCCTATATATTAGGACAAGTACTAAGGGTGCACTGCGTACCCATATCTGGTCTCCTATATATTAGGACAGGTACTAAGGGGGCCCTGTGTAGCCATGTCTCGTCTCCTATATATTAGGACAAGTACTAAGGGTGCACGGTGTAGCCATGTCTTGGTCCCCTGCATAATAGGACAAGTACTAAGCGTGCACTGTGTACCCATATCTGGTCTCCTATATATTAGGACAAGTATTAAGGGTGTACTGTGTAGCCATATCTGGGTCCCCTGCATATTAGGACAAGTACTAAGGGTGCACTGTGTAGCCATATCTTTGTTCCCCTGCATATTAGGACAAGTACTAAGGGTGCACTGTGTAGCCATATCTTTGTTCCCCTGCATATTAGGAAAAGTACTAAGGGTGCACTGTGTAGTCATGTCTGCCCCCTATATATTAGGACAAGTAGTAAGGGTGCACTGTGTAGCCATATCTGGGTCCCCTGCATATTAGGACAAGTACTAAGGGTGCACTGTGTAGCCATATCTTTGATCCCCTGTATATTAGGACAAGTACTAAGGGTGCACTGTGTAGCCATGTCCGAGTCCCTATATATTAGGACAAGTACTAAGGGTGCACTGTGTAGCCATGTCTGGCCCCCTATATATTAGGACCAGTACTAAGGGTGCACTGTATAGCCATGTCTGGTCTCCTATATATTAGGACAAGTACTATGGGTGCACTGTGTAGTCATGTCTTGGTCCCCTGCATATTAGGACAAGTACTAAGGGTGCACTGTGTAGCCATATCTCTGTTCCCCTGCATATTAGGACAAGTACTAAGGGTGCACTGTGTAGTCATGTCTTGGTCCCCTGCATATTAAGACAATTACTAAGGGTGCACTGTATAGCCATATTGGGTCTCCTGTATATTAGGACAAGTACTAAGGGTGCACTGCGTAGCCATATTGGGTCTCCTATATATTAGGACAAGTACTAAGGGTGCACTGTGTAGCCGTATGTGGTCTCCTATATATTAGGACAAGTATTAAGGGTGCACTGTGTAGCCATATCTGGGTCCCCTGCATATTAGGACAAGTACTAAGGGTGCACTGTGTAGCCGTATCTGGTCTCCTATATATTAGGACAGGTACTAAGGGTGCCCTGTGTAGCCATGTCTGCGCCCCTTATGTATTAGAACAAGTACTAAGGGTGCACTGTGTAGCCACGTCTGGGTCCCTATGTATTAGGACAAGTACTAAGGGTGCACTGTGTAGCCATATCTGAGTCGCCCACATATATTAGGACAAGTACTAAGGGTGTACTGTGTAGTCATGTCTGGGTCCCCTGTGTATTAGGACAAGCATAAGGGGGCACTGTGTAGTCATGTCTGGGTCCCCTATAAATTAGGACAAGTACTAAGGGTGCACTGTGTAGCCATGTCTTTGTTCCCCTGCATATTATGACAAGTACTAAGGGTGCACTGTGTAGCCATATCTGGGTCCCCTGCATATTAGGACAAGTACTAAGGGTGCAGTGTGTAGCCATATTGGGTCTCCTATATATTAGGACAAGTACTAAGGGTGCACTGTGTAGCCGTATCTGGTCTCCTATACATTAGGACAGTTACTAAGGGTGCCCTGTGTAGCCATGTCTGGGTCCCCTATATATTAGGACAAGTACTAAGGGTGCACTGTGTAGCCATGTCTGAGTCCCTATATATTAAAACAAGTACTAACTGTGCCCTGTGTAGCCATGTCTGGTCCCCTATATAATAGGACAAGTACTAAGGGTGCACTGTGTAGCCATGTCTTGGTCCCCTGCATATTAGGACAAGTACTAAGGGTGCACTGTGTAGCCATATCTGGTCCCCTATATATTAGGACAAGTACTAAGGGTGCACTGTGTAGTCACGTCTGGGTCCCCTACCTGTTAGGACAAGTACTAAGGGTGCACTGTGTAGCCATATCTGGTCTCCTATATATTACGACAAGCACTAAGGGTGCACGGCGTAGCCATATCTGGTCTCCTATAGATTAGGACAAGTACTAAGGGTGCACTGTGTAGTCACGTCTGGGTCCCCCGCATATTAGGACAAGTACTAAAGGTGCACTGTGTAGTCATGTCTGGGTCCCTATATATTAGGACTAGTTCTAAGGGTGCACTGTGTAGTCATGTCTGGGTCTCCTGTATATTAGGACAAGTACTAAGGGTGCACTGTGTAGCCATGTCTGGTCCCCTATATATTAGGACAAGTACTAAGGGTGCACTGTGTAGCCGTATCTGGTCTCCTATATATTAGGACAGGTACTAAGGGTGCCCTGTGTAGCCATGTCTGGGTCCCCTATATATTAGGACAAGTACTAAGGGTGCACTGTGTAGCCATGTCTGAGTCCCTATATATTAGAACAAGTACTAACTGTGCCCTGTGTAGCCATGTCTGGTCCCCTATATATTAGGACAAGTACTAAGGGTGCACTGTGTAGCCATGTCTTGGTCCCCTGCATATTAGGACAAGTACTAAGGGTGCACTGTGTACCCATATCTGGTCTCCTATATATTAGGACAAGTATTAAGGGTGCACTGTTTAGCCATATCTGGGTCCCCTGCATATTAGGACAAGTACTAAGGGTGCACTGTGTAGCCATATCTTTCTTCCCCTGCATATTAGGACAAGTACTAAGGGTGCACTGTGTAGTCATGTCTGGCCCCCTATATATTAGGACAAGTACTAAGCGTGCACTGTGTAGCCATATCTGGGTCCCCTGCATATTAGGACAAGTACTAAGGGTGCACTGTGTAGCCATATCTTTGTTCCCCTGCATATTAGGACAAGTACTAAGGGTGCACTGTGTAGCCATGTCTTGGTCCCCTGCATATTAGGACAAGTACTAAGGGTGCACTGTGTAGCCATATCTGGTCCCCTATATATTAGGACAAGTACTAAGGGTGCACTGTGTAGTCACGTCTGGGTCCCCTACCTGTTAGGACAAGTACTAAGGGTGCACTGTGTAGCCATATCTGGTCTCCTATATATTACGACAAGCACTAAGGGTGCACGGCGTAGCCATATCTGGTCTCCTATAGATTAGGACAAGTACTAAGGGTGCACTGTGTAGTCACGTCTGGGTCCCCCGCATATTAGGACAAGTACTAAAGGTGCACTGTGTAGTCATGTCTGGGTCCCTATATATTAGGACTAGTTCTAAGGGTGCACTGTGTAGTCATGTCTGGGTCTCCTGTATATTAGGACAAGTACTAAGGGTGCACTGTGTAGCCATGTCTGGTCCCCTATATATTAGGACAAGTACTAAGGGTGCACTGTGTAGCCGTATCTGGTCTCCTATATATTAGGACAGGTACTAAGGGTGCCCTGTGTAGCCATGTCTGGGTCCCCTATATATTAGGACAAGTACTAAGGGTGCACTGTGTAGCCATGTCTGAGTCCCTATATATTAGAACAAGTACTAACTGTTCCCTGTGTAGCCATGTCTGGTCCCCTATATATTAGGACAAGTACTAAGGGTGCACTGTGTAGCCATGTCTTGGTCCCCTGCATATTAGGACAAGTACTAAGGGTGCACTGTGTACCCATATCTGGTCTCCTATATATTAGGACAAGTATTAAGGGTGCACTGTTTAGCCATATCTGGGTCCCCTGCATATTAGGACAAGTACTAAGGGTGCACTGTGTAGCCATATCTTTCTTCCCCTGCATATTAGGACAAGTACTAAGGGTGCACTGTGTAGTCATGTCTGGCCCCCTATATATTAGGACAAGTACTAAGCGTGCACTGTGTAGCCATATCTGGGTCCCCTGCATATTAGGACAAGTACTAAGGGTGCACTGTGTAGCCATATCTTTGTTCCCCTGCATATTAGGACAAGTACTAAGGGTGCAGTGTGTAGTCATGTCTGGGGCTCCTGTATATTAGGATAAGTACTAAGGGTGCACTGTGTAGTCATGTCTGGGTCCCTATGTATTAGGACAAGTACTAAGGGTGCACTGTGTAGCCATATCTGAGTCCCCTACATATATTAGGACAAGTAGTAAGGGTGCACCGTGTAGCCATATTGGGTATCCTATATATTAGGACAAATACTAAGGGTGCACTGTGTAGCCATGTCTGGTCTCCTATATATTAGGACAAGTACTAAGGGTGCACGGTGTAGCCATGTCTTGGTCCCCTGCATATTAGGACAAGTTCTAAGGGTGCATTGTGTACCCATATCTGGTCTCCTATATATTAGGACACGTACTAAGGGTGCACTGTGTAGTCATATCTGGTCTCCTATATATTAGGACAAGTACTAAGGGTGCACTGTGTACCCATATCTGGTCCCCTATATATTAGGACAAGTACTAAGGCTGCACTGCGTACCAATATCTGGTCTCCTATATATTAGGACCAGTACTAAGGGTGCACTGTATAGCCATGTCTGGTCTCCTGCATATTAGGACAAGTACTAAGGGTGCACTGTGTAGCCATATCTCTGTTCCCCTACATATTAGGACAAGTACTAAGGGTGCACTGTGTAGTCATGTCTTGGTCCCCTGCATATTAAGACAATTACTAAGGGTGCACTGTATAGCCATATTGGGTCTCCTGTATATTAGGACAAGTACTAAAGGTGCACTGTGTAGCCATATTGGGTCTCCTATATATTAGGACAAGTACTAAGGGTGCACTGTGTAGCCGTATCTGGTCTCCTATATATTAGGACAAGTATTAAGGGTGCACTGTGTAGCCATATCTGGGTCCCCTGCATATTAGGACAAGTACTAAGGGTGCAGTGTGCAGCCATATTGGGTCTCCTATATATTAGGACAAGTACTAAGGGTGCACTGTGTAGCCGTATCTGGTCTCCTATATATTAGGACAGGTACTAAGGGTGCCCTGTGTAGCCATGTCTGCGCCCCTTATGTATTAGAACAAGTACTAAGGGTGCACTGTGTAGCCACGTCTGGGTCCCTATGTATTAGGACAAGTACTAAGGGTGCACTGTGTAGCCATATCTGAGTCGCCTACATATATTAGGACAAGTACTAAGGGTGTACTGTGTAGTCATGTCTGGGTCCCCTGTGTATTAGGACAAGCATAAGGGGGCACTGTGTAGTCATGTCTGGGTCCCCTATAAATTAGGACAAGTACTAAGGGTGCACTGTGTAGCCATGTCTTTGTTCCCCTGCATATTATGACAAGTACTAAGGGTGCACTGTGTAGCCATATCTGGGTCCCCTGCATATTAGGACAAGTACTAAGGGTGCAGTGTGTAGCCATATTGGGTCTCCTATATATTAGGACAAGTAGTAAGGGTGCACTGTGTAGCCGTATCTGGTCTCCTATACATTAGGACAGTTACTAAGGGTGCCCTGTGTAGCCATGTCTGGGTCCCCTATATATTAGGACAAGTACTAAGGGTGCACTGTGTAGCCATGTCTGAGTCCCTATATATTAGAACAAGTACTAACTGTGCCCTGTGTAGCCATGTCTGGTCCCCTATATAATAGGACAAGTACTAAGGGTGCACTGTGTAGCCATGTCTTGGTCCCCTGCATATTAGGACAAGTACTAAGGGTGCACTGTGTAGCCATATCTGGTCCCCTATATATTAGGACAAGTACTAAGGGTGCACTGTGTAGTCACGTCTGGGTCCCCTACCTGTTAGGACAAGTACTAAGGGTGCACTGTGTAGCCATATCTGGTCTCCTATATATTACGACAAGCACTAAGGGTGCACGGCGTAGCCATATCTGGTCTCCTATAGATTAGGACAAGTACTAAGGGTGCACTGTGTAGTCACGTCTGGGTCCCCCGCATATTAGGACAAGTACTAAAGGTGCACTGTGTAGTCATGTCTGGGTCCCTATATATTAGGACTAGTTCTAAGGGTGCACTGTGTAGTCATGTCTGGGTCTCCTGTATATTAGGACAAGTACTAAGGGTGCACTGTGTAGCCATGTCTGGTCCCCTATATATTAGGACAAGTACTAAGGGTGCACTGTGTAGCCGTATCTGGTCTCCTATATATTAGGACAGGTACTAAGGGTGCCCTGTGTAGCCATGTCTGGGTCCCCTATATATTAGGACAAGTACTAAGGGTGCACTGTGTAGCCATGTCTGAGTCCCTATATATTAGAACAAGTACTAACTGTGCCCTGTGTAGCCATGTCTGGTTCCCTATATATTAGGACAAGTACTAAGGGTGCACTGTGTAGCCATGTCTTGGTCCCCTGCATATTAGGACAAGTACTAAGGGTGCACTGTGTACCCATATCTGGTCTCCTATATATTAGGACAAGTATTAAGGGTGCACTGTTTAGCCATATCTGGGTCCCCTGCATATTAGGACAAGTACTAAGGGTGCACTGTGTAGCCATATCTTTGTTCCCCTGCATATTAGGACAAGTACTAAGGGTGCACTGTGTAGTCATGTCTGGCCCCCTATATATTAGGACAAGTACTAAGCGTGCACTGTGTAGCCATATCTGGGTCCCCTGCATATTAGGACAAGTACTAAGGGTGCACTGTGTAGCCATATCTTTGTTCCCCTGCATATTAGGACAAGTACTAAGGGTGCAGTGTGTAGTCATGTCTGGGGCTCCTGTATATTAGGATAAGTACCAAGGGTGCACTGTGTAGTCATGTCTGGGTCCCTATGTATTAGGACAAGTACTAAGGGTGCACTGTGTAGCCATATCTGAGTCCCCTACATATATTAGGACAAGTAGTAAGGGTGCACCGTGTAGCCATATTGGGTCTCCTATATATTAGGATAAGTACTAAGGGTGCACTGTGTAGCCATGTCTTGGTCCCCTGCATATTAGGACAAGTACTAAGGGTGCACTGTGTAGCCATGTCTTGTCTCCTATATATCAGGACAAGTACTAAGGGTGCACTGTGTAGCCATATCTGGTCCCTTATATATTAGGACAAGTACTAAGGGTGCACTGTGTAGCCATGTCTTGGTCCCCTGCATATTAGGACCAGTACTAAGGGTGCACTGTGTACCCATATCTGGTCTCCTATATATTAGGACAAGTACTAAGGGTGCACTGTGTAGTCATGTCTGCGTCCCTATATATTAGAACAAGTACTAACTGTGCCCTGTGGAGCCATGTCTGGTCTCCAATATATTAGGACAAGTACTGAGGGTGCACTGTGTAGTCATATCTGGTCTCCTATATATTAGGACAAGTACTGAGGGTGCACTGTGTAGTCACGTCTGGGTCCCCTGCATATTAGGACAAGTACTAAAGCTGCACTGTGTAGTCATGTCTGGGCCCCCTGTATATTAGGACAAGTACTAAGGGTGCACTGTGTAGTCATGTCTGGGTCTCCTGTATATTAGGACAAGCACTAAGGGTGCACTGTGTAGCCATGTCTGGGCCCCTATATATTAGGACAAGTACTAAGGGTGCACTGTGTAGCCATGTCTGGGTCTCCTATATATTAGGACAAGTACTATGGGTGCACTGTGTAGCCATGTCTGGTCTCCTATATATTAGGACAAGTACTAAGGGTGCACGGTGTAGCCATGTCTTGGTCCCCTGCATATTAGGACAAGTACTAAGGGTGCATTGTGTACCCATATCTGGTCTCCTATATATTAGGACAAGTACTAAGGGTGCACTGTGTAGCCATATCTGAGTCGCCTACACATATTAGGACAAGTACTAAGGTTGTACTGTGTAGTCATGTCTGGGTCCCCTGTGTATTAGGACAAGCATAAGGGGGCACTGTGTAGTCATGTCTGGGTCCCCTATAAATTAGGACAAGTACTAAGGGTGCACTGTGTAGCCATGTCTTTGTTCCCCTGCATATTATGACAAGTACTAAGGGTGCACTGTGTAGCCATATCTGGGTCCCCTGCATATTAGGACAAGTACTAAGGGTGCAGTGTGTAGCCATATTGGGTCTCCTATATATTAGGACAAGTACTAAGGGTGCACTCTGTAGCCGTATCTGGTCTCCTATACATTAGGACAGTTACTAAGGGTGCCCTGTGTAGCCATGTCTGGGTCCCCTATATATTAGGACAAGTACTAAGGGTGCACTGTGTAGCCATGTCTGAGTCCCTATATATTAAAACAAGTACTAACTGTGCCCTGTGTAGCCATGTCTGGTCCCCTATATAATAGGACAAGTACTAAGGGTGCACTGTGTAGCCATGTCTTGGTCCCCTGCATATTAGGACAAGTACTAAGGGTGCACTGTGTAGCCATATCTGGTCCCCTATATATTAGGACAAGTACTAAGGGTGCACTGTGTAGTCACGTCTGGGTCCCCTACCTGTTAGGACAAGTACTAAGGGTGCACTGTGTAGCCATATCTGGTCTCCTATATATTACGACAAGCACTAAGGGTGCACGGCGTAGCCATATCTGGTCTCCTATAGATTAGGACAAGTACTAAGGGTGCACTGTGTAGTCACGTCTGGGTCCCCCGCATATTAGGACAAGTACTAAAGGTGCACTGTGTAGTCATGTCTGGGTCCCTATATATTAGGACTAGTTCTAAGGGTGCACTGTGTAGTCATGTCTGGGTCTCCTGTATATTAGGACAAGTACTAAGGGTGCACTGTGTAGCCATGTCTGGTCCCCTATATATTAGGACAAGTACTAAGGGTGCACTGTGTAGCCGTATCTGGTCTCCTATATATTAGGACAGGTACTAAGGGTGCCCTGTGTAGCCATGTCTGGGTCCCCTATATATTAGGACAAGTACTAAGGGTGCACTGTGTAGCCATGTCTGAGTCCCTATATATTAGAACAAGTACTAACTGTGCCCTGTGTAGCCATGTCTGGTCCCCTGTATATTAGGACAAGTACTAAGGGTGCACTGTGTAGCCATGTCTTGGTCCCCTGCATATTAGGACAAGTACTAAGGGTGCACTGTGTACCCATATCTGGTCTCCTATATATTAGGACAAGTATTAAGGGTGCACTGTTTAGTCATATCTGGGTCCCCTGCATATTAGGACAAGTACTAAGGGTGCACTGTGTAGCCATATCTTTGTTCCCCTGCATATTAGGACAAGTACTAAGGGTGCACTGTGTAGTCATGTCTGGCCCCCTATATATTAGGACAAGTACTAAGCGTGCACTGTGTAGCCATATCTGGGTCCCCTGCATATTAGGACAAGTACTAAGGGTGCACTGTGTAGCCATATCTTTGTTCCCCTGCATATTAGGACAAGTACTAAGGGTGCAGTATGTAGTCATGTCTGGGGCTCCTGTATATTAGGATAAGTACTAAGGGTGCACTGTGTAGTCATGTCTGGGTCCCTATGTATTAGGACAAGTACTAAGGGTGCACTGTGTAGCCATATCTGAGTCCCCTACATATATTAGGACAAGTAGTAAGGGTGCACCGTGTAGCCATATTGGGTATCCTATATATTAGGACAAATACTAAGGGTGCACTGTGTAGCCATGTCTGGTCTCCTATATATTAGGACAAGTACTAAGGGTGCACGGTGTAGCCATGTCTTGGTCCCCTGCATATTAGGACAAGTACTAAGGGTGCATTGTGTACCCATATCTGGTCTCCTATATATTAGGACACGTACTAAGGGTGCACTGTGTAGTCATATCTGGTCTCCTATATATTAGGACAAGTACTAAGGGTGCACTGTGTACCCATATCTGGTCCCCTATATATTAGGACAAGTACTAAGGCTGCACTGCGTACCCATATCTGGTCTCCTATATATTAGGACCAGTACTAAGGGTGCACTGTATAGCCATGTCTGGTCTCCTGCATATTAGGACAAGTACTAAGGGTGCACTGTGTAGCCATATCTCTGTTCCCCTACATATTAGGACAAGTACTAAGGGTGCACTGTGTAGTCATGTCTTGGTCCCCTGCATATTAAGACAATTACTAAGGGTGCACTGTATAGCCATATTGGGTCTCCTGTATATTAGGACAAGTACTAAAGGTGCACTGTGTAGCCATATTGGGTCTCCTATATATTAGGACAAGTACTAAGGGTGCACTGTGTAGCCGTATCTGGTCTCCTATATATTAGGACAAGTATTAAGGGTGCACTGTGTAGCCATATCTGGGTCCCCTGCATATTAGGACAAGTACTAAGGGTGCAGTGTGCAGCCATATTGGGTCTCCTATATATTAGGACAAGTACTAAGGGTGCACTGTGTAGCCGTATCTGGTCTCCTATATATTAGGACAGGTACTAAGGGTGCCCTGTGTAGCCATGTCTGCGCCCCTTATGTATTAGAACAAGTACTAAGGGTGCACTGTGTAGCCACGTCTGGGTCCCTATGTATTAGGACAAGTACTAAGGGTGCACTGTGTAGCCATATCTGAGTCGCCTACATATATTAGGACAAGTACTAAGGGTGTACTGTGTAGTCATGTCTGGGTCCCCTGTGTATTAGGACAAGCATAAGGGGGCACTGTGTAGTCATGTCTGGGTCCCCTATAAATTAGGACAAGTACTAAGGGTGCACTGTGTAGCCATGTCTTTGTTCCCCTGCATATTATGACAAGTACTAAGGGTGCACTGTGTAGCCATATCTGGGTCCCCTGCATATTAGGACAAGTACTAAGGGTGCAGTGTGTAGCCATATTGGGTCTCCTATATATTAGGACAAGTAGTAAGGGTGCACTGTGTAGCCGTATCTGGTCTCCTATACATTAGGACAGTTACTAAGGGTGCCCTGTGTAGCCATGTCTGGGTCCCCTATATATTAGGACAAGTACTAAGGGTGCACTGTGTAGCCATGTCTGAGTCCCTATATATTAGAACAAGTACTAACTGTGCCCTGTGTAGCCATGTCTGGTCCCCTATATAATAGGACAAGTACTAAGGGTGCACTGTGTAGCCATGTCTTGGTCCCCTGCATATTAGGACAAGTACTAAGGGTGCACTGTGTAGCCATATCTGGTCCCCTATATATTAGGACAAGTACTAAGGGTGCACTGTGTAGTCACGTCTGGGTCCCCTACCTGTTAGGACAAGTACTAAGGGTGCACTGTGTAGCCATATCTGGTCTCCTATATATTACGACAAGCACTAAGGGTGCACGGCGTAGCCATATCTGGTCTCCTATAGATTAGGACAAGTACTAAGGGTGCACTGTGTAGTCACGTCTGGGTCCCCCGCATATTAGGACAAGTACTAAAGGTGCACTGTGTAGTCATGTCTGGGTCCCTATATATTAGGACTAGTTCTAAGGGTGCACTGTGTAGTCATGTCTGGGTCTCCTGTATATTAGGACAAGTACTAAGGGTGCACTGTGTAGCCATGTCTGGTCCCCTATATATTAGGACAAGTACTAAGGGTGCACTGTGTAGCCGTATCTGGTCTCCTATATATTAGGACAGGTACTAAGGGTGCCCTGTGTAGCCATGTCTGGGTCCCCTATATATTAGGACAAGTACTAAGGGTGCACTGTGTAGCCATGTCTGAGTCCCTATATATTAGAACAAGTACTAACTGTGCCCTGTGTAGCCATGTCTGGTTCCCTATATATTAGGACAAGTACTAAGGGTGCACTGTGTAGCCATGTCTTGGTCCCCTGCATATTAGGACAAGTACTAAGGGTGCACTGTGTACCCATATCTGGTCTCCTATATATTAGGACAAGTATTAAGGGTGCACTGTTTAGCCATATCTGGGTCCCCTGCATATTAGGACAAGTACTAAGGGTGCACTGTGTAGCCATATCTTTGTTCCCCTGCATATTAGGACAAGTACTAAGGGTGCACTGTGTAGTCATGTCTGGCCCCCTATATATTAGGACAAGTACTAAGCGTGCACTGTGTAGCCATATCTGGGTCCCCTGCATATTAGGACAAGTACTAAGGGTGCACTGTGTAGCCATATCTTTGTTCCCCTGCATATTAGGACAAGTACTAAGGGTGCAGTGTGTAGTCATGTCTGGGGCTCCTGTATATTAGGATAAGTACCAAGGGTGCACTGTGTAGTCATGTCTGGGTCCCTATGTATTAGGACAAGTACTAAGGGTGCACTGTGTAGCCATATCTGAGTCCCCTACATATATTAGGACAAGTAGTAAGGGTGCACCGTGTAGCCATATTGGGTCTCCTATATATTAGGATAAGTACTAAGGGTGCACTGTGTAGCCATGTCTTGGTCCCCTGCATATTAGGACAAGTACTAAGGGTGCACTGTGTAGCCATGTCTTGTCTCCTATATATCAGGACAAGTACTAAGGGTGCACTGTGTAGCCATATCTGGTCCCTTATATATTAGGACAAGTACTAAGGGTGCACTGTGTAGCCATGTCTTGGTCCCCTGCATATTAGGACCAGTACTAAGGGTGCACTGTGTACCCATATCTGGTCTCCTATATATTAGGACAAGTACTAAGGGTGCACTGTGTAGTCATGTCTGCGTCCCTATATATTAGAACAAGTACTAACTGTGCCCTGTGGAGCCATGTCTGGTCTCCAATATATTAGGACAAGTACTGAGGGTGCACTGTGTAGTCATATCTGGTCTCCTATATATTAGGACAAGTACTGAGGGTGCACTGTGTAGTCACGTCTGGGTCCCCTGCATATTAGGACAAGTACTAAAGCTGCACTGTGTAGTCATGTCTGGGCCCCCTGTATATTAGGACAAGTACTAAGGGTGCACTGTGTAGTCATGTCTGGGTCTCCTGTATATTAGGACAAGCACTAAGGGTGCACTGTGTAGCCATGTCTGGGCCCCTATATATTAGGACAAGTACTAAGGGTGCACTGTGTAGCCATGTCTGGGTCTCCTATATATTAGGACAAGTACTATGGGTGCACTGTGTAGCCATGTCTGGTCTCCTATATATTAGGACAAGTACTAAGGGTGCACGGTGTAGCCATGTCTTGGTCCCCTGCATATTAGGACAAGTACTAAGGGTGCATTGTGTACCCATATCTGGTCTCCTATATATTAGGACAAGTACTAAGGGTGCACTGTGTAGCCATATCTGAGTCGCCTACACATATTAGGACAAGTACTAAGGGTGTACTGTGTAGTCATGTCTGGGTCCCCTGTGTATTAGGACAAGCATAAGGGGGCACTGTGTAGTCATGTCTGGGTCCCCTATAAATTAGGACAAGTACTAAGGGTGCACTGTGTAGCCATGTCTTTGTTCCCCTGCATATTATGACAAGTACTAAGGGTGCACTGTGTAGCCATATCTGGGTCCCCTGCATATTAGGACAAGTACTAAGGGTGCAGTGTGTAGCCATATTGGGTCTCCTATATATTAGGACAAGTACTAAGGGTGCACTCTGTAGCCGTATCTGGTCTCCTATACATTAGGACAGTTACTAAGGGTGCCCTGTGTAGCCATGTCTGGGTCCCCTATATATTAGGACAAGTACTAAGGGTGCACTGTGTAGCCATGTCTGAGTCCCTATATATTAAAACAAGTACTAACTGTGCCCTGTGTAGCCATGTCTGGTCCCCTATATAATAGGACAAGTACTAAGGGTGCACTGTGTAGCCATGTCTTGGTCCCCTGCATATTAGGACAAGTACTAAGGGTGCACTGTGTAGCCATATCTGGTCCCCTATATATTAGGACAAGTACTAAGGGTGCACTGTGTAGTCACGTCTGGGTCCCCTACCTGTTAGGACAAGTACTAAGGGTGCACTGTGTAGCCATATCTGGTCTCCTATATATTACGACAAGCACTAAGGGTGCACGGCGTAGCCATATCTGGTCTCCTATAGATTAGGACAAGTACTAAGGGTGCACTGTGTAGTCACGTCTGGGTCCCCCGCATATTAGGACAAGTACTAAAGGTGCACTGTGTAGTCATGTCTGGGTCCCTATATATTAGGACTAGTTCTAAGGGTGCACTGTGTAGTCATGTCTGGGTCTCCTGTATATTAGGACAAGTACTAAGGGTGCACTGTGTAGCCATGTCTGGTCCCCTATATATTAGGACAAGTACTAAGGGTGCACTGTGTAGCCGTATCTGGTCTCCTATATATTAGGACAGGTACTAAGGGTGCCCTGTGTAGCCATGTCTGGGTCCCCTATATATTAGGACAAGTACTAAGGGTGCACTGTGTAGCCATGTCTGAGTCCCTATATATTAGAACAAGTACTAACTGTGCCCTGTGTAGCCATGTCTGGTCCCCTGTATATTAGGACAAGTACTAAGGGTGCACTGTGTAGCCATGTCTTGGTCCCCTGCATATTAGGACAAGTACTAAGGGTGCACTGTGTACCCATATCTGGTCTCCTATATATTAGGACAAGTATTAAGGGTGCACTGTTTAGTCATATCTGGGTCCCCTGCATATTAGGACAAGTACTAAGGGTGCACTGTGTAGCCATATCTTTGTTCCCCTGCATATTAGGACAAGTACTAAGGGTGCACTGTGTAGTCATGTCTGGCCCCCTATATATTAGGACAAGTACTAAGCGTGCACTGTGTAGCCATATCTGGGTCCCCTGCATATTAGGACAAGTACTAAGGGTGCACTGTGTAGCCATATCTTTGTTCCCCTGCATATTAGGACAAGTACTAAGGGTGCAGTGTGTAGTCATGTCTGGGGCTCCTGTATATTAGGATAAGTACTAAGGGTGCACTGTGTAGTCATGTCTGGGTCCCTATGTATTAGGACAAGTACTAAGGGTGCACTGTGTAGCCATATCTGAGTCCCCTACATATATTAGGACAAGTAGTAAGGGTGCACCGTGTAGCCATATTGGGTATCCTATATATTAGGACAAATACTAAGGGTGCACTGTGTAGCCATGTCTGGTCTCCTATATATTAGGACAAGTACTAAGGGTGCACGGTGTAGCCATGTCTTGGTCCCCTGCATATTAGGACAAGTACTAAGGGTGCATTGTGTACCCATATCTGGTCTCCTATATATTAGGACACGTACTAAGGGTGCACTGTGTAGTCATATCTGGTCTCCTATATATTAGGACAAGTACTAAGGGTGCACTGTGTACCCATATCTGGTCCCCTATATATTAGGACAAGTACTAAGGCTGCACTGCGTACCCATATCTGGTCTCCTATATATTAGGACCAGTACTAAGGGTGCACTGTATAGCCATGTCTGGTCTCCTGCATATTAGGACAAGTACTAAGGGTGCACTGTGTAGCCATATCTCTGTTCCCCTACATATTAGGACAAGTACTAAGGGTGCACTGTGTAGTCATGTCTTGGTCCCCTGCATATTAAGACAATTACTAAGGGTGCACTGTATAGCCATATTGGGTCTCCTGTATATTAGGACAAGTACTAAAGGTGCACTGTGTAGCCATATTGGGTCTCCTATATATTAGGACAAGTACTAAGGGTGCACTGTGTAGCCGTATCTGGTCTCCTATATATTAGGACAAGTATTAAGGGTGCACTGTGTAGCCATATCTGGGTCCCCTGCATATTAGGACAAGTACTAAGGGTGCAGTGTGCAGCCATATTGGATCTCCTATATATTAGGACAAGTACTAAGGGTGCACTGTGTAGCCGTATCTGGTCTCCTATATATTAGGACAGGTACTAAGGGTGCCCTGTGTAGCCATGTCTGCGCCCCTTATGTATTAGAACAAGTACTAAGGGTGCACTGTGTAGCCACGTCTGGGTCCCTATGTATTAGGACAAGTACTAAGGGTGCACTGTGTAGCCATATCTGAGTCGCCTACATATATTAGGACAAGTACTAAGGGTGTACTGTGTAGTCATGTCTGGGTCCCCTGTGTATTAGGACAAGCATAAGGGGGCACTGTGTAGTCATGTCTGGGTCCCCTATAAATTAGGACAAGTACTAAGGGTGCACTGTGTAGCCATGTCTTTGTTCCCCTGCATATTATGACAAGTACTAAGGGTGCACTGTGTAGCCATATCTGGGTCCCCTGCATATTAGGACAAGTACTAAGGGTGCAGTGTGTAGCCATATTGGGTCTCCTATATATTAGGACAAGTACTAAGGGTGCACTGTGTAGCCGTATCTGGTCTCCTATACATTAGGACAGTTACTAAGGGTGCCCTGTGTAGCCATGTCTGGGTCCCCTATATATTAGGACAAGTACTAAGGGTGCACTGTGTAGCCATGTCTGAGTCCCTATATATTAGAACAAGTACTAACTGTGCCCTGTGTAGCCATGTCTGGTCCCCTATATAATAGGACAAGTACTAAGGGTGCACTGTGTAGCCATGTCTTGGTCCCCTGCATATTAGGACAAGTACTAAGGGTGCACTGTGTAGCCATATCTGGTCCCCTATATATTAGGACAAGTACTAAGGGTGCACTGTGTAGTCACGTCTGGGTCCCCTACCTGTTAGGACAAGTACTAAGGGTGCACTGTGTAGCCATATCTGGTCTCCTATATATTACGACAAGCACTAAGGGTGCACGGCGTAGCCATATCTGGTCTCCTATAGATTAGGACAAGTACTAAGGGTGCACTGTGTAGTCACGTCTGGGTCCCCCGCATATTAGGACAAGCACTAAAGGTGCACTGTGTAGTCATGTCTGGGTCCCTATATATTAGGACTAGTTCTAAGGGTGCACTGTGTAGTCATGTCTGGGTCTCCTGTATATTAGGACAAGTACTAAGGGTGCACTGTGTAGCCATGTCTGGTCCCCTATATATTAGGACAAGTACTAAGGGTGCACTGTGTAGCCGTATCTGGTCTCCTATATATTAGGACAGGTACTAAGGGTGCCCTGTGTAGCCATGTCTGGGTCCCCTATATATTAGGACAAGTACTAAGGGTGCACTGTGTAGCCATGTCTGAGTCCCTATATATTAGAACAAGTACTAACTGTGCCCTGTGTAGCCATGTCTGGTTCCCTATATATTAGGACAAGTACTAAGGGTGCACTGTGTAGCCATGTCTTGGTCCCCTGCATATTAGGACAAGTACTAAGGGTGCACTGTGTACCCATATCTGGTCTCCTATATATTAGGACAAGTATTAAGGGTGCACTGTTTAGCCATATCTGGGTCCCCTGCATATTAGGACAAGTACTAAGGGTGCACTGTGTAGCCATATCTTTGTTCCCCTGCATATTAGGACAAGTACTAAGGGTGCACTGTGTAGTCATGTCTGGCCCCCTATATATTAGGACAAGTACTAAGCGTGCACTGTGTAGCCATATCTGGGTCCCCTGCATATTAGGACAAGTACTAAGGGTGCACTGTGTAGCCATATCTTTGTTCCCCTGCATATTAGGACAAGTACTAAGGGTGCAGTGTGTAGTCATGTCTGGGGCTCCTGTATATTAGGATAAGTACCAAGGGTGCACTGTGTAGTCATGTCTGGGTCCCTATGTATTAGGACAAGTACTAAGGGTGCACTGTGTAGCCATATCTGAGTCCCCTACATATATTAGGACAAGTAGTAAGGGTGCACCGTGTAGCCATATTGGGTCTCCTATATATTAGGATAAGTACTAAGGGTGCACTGTGTAGCCATGTCTTGGTCCCCTGCATATTAGGACAAGTACTAAGGGTGCACTGTGTAGCCATGTCTTGTCTCCTATATATCAGGACAAGTACTAAGGGTGCACTGTGTAGCCATATCTGGTCCCTTATATATTAGGACAAGTACTAAGGGTGCACTGTGTAGCCATGTCTTGGTCCCCTGCATATTAGGACCAGTACTAAGGGTGCACTGTGTAGCCATATCTGGTCTCCTATATTTTAGGACAAGTACTAAGGGTGCACTGTGTACCCATATCTGGTCTCCTATATATTAGGACAAGTACTAAGGGTGCACTGTGTAGTCATGTCTGCGTCCCTATATATTAGAACAAGTACTAACTGTGCCCTGTGGAGCCATGTCTGGTCTCCAATATATTAGGACAAGTAGTGAGGGTGCACTGTGTAGTCATATCTGGTCTCCTATATATTAGGACAAGTACTGAGGGTGCACTGTGTAGTCACGTCTGGGTCCCCTGCATATTAGGACAAGTACTAAAGCTGCACTGTGTAGTCATGTCTGGGCCCCCTGTATATTAGGACAAGTACTAAGGGTGCACTGTGTAGTCATGTCTGGGTCTCCTGTATATTAGGACAAGCACTAAGGGTGCACTGTGTAGCCATGTCTGGGCCCCTATATATTAGGACAAGTACTAAGGGTGCACTGTGTAGCCATGTCTGGGTCTCCTATATATTAGGACAAGTACTATGGGTGCACTGTGTAGCCATGTCTGGTCTCCTATATATTAGGACAAGTACTAAGGGTGCACGGTGTAGCCATGTCTTGGTCCCCTGCATATTAGGACAAGTACTAAGGGTGCATTGTGTACCCATATCTGGTCTCCTATATATTAGGACAAGTACTAAGGGTGCTCTGTGTAGCCATATCTGAGTCGCCTACACATATTAGGACAAGTACTAAGGGTGTACTGTGTAGTCATGTCTGGGTCCCCTGTGTATTAGGACAAGCATAAGGGGGCACTGTGTAGTCATGTCTGGGTCCCCTATAAATTAGGACAAGTACTAAGGGTGCACTGTGTAGCCATGTCTTTGTTCCCCTGCATATTATGACAAGTACTAAGGGTGCACTGTGTAGCCATATCTGGGTCCCCTGCATATTAGGACAAGTACTAAGGGTGCAGTGTGTAGCCATATTGGGTCTCCTATATATTAGGACAAGTACTAAGGGTGCACTGTGTAGCCGTATCTGGTCTCCTATACATTAGGACAGTTACTAAGGGTGCCCTGTGTAGCCATGTCTGGGTCCCCTATATATTAGGACAAGTACTAAGGGTGCACTGTGTAGCCATGTCTGAGTCCCTATATATTAAAACAAGTACTAACTGTGCCCTGTGTAGCCATGTCTGGTCCCCTATATAATAGGACAAGTACTAAGGGTGCACTGTGTAGCCATGTCTTGGTCCCCTGCATATTAGGACAAGTACTAAGGGTGCACTGTGTAGCCATATCTGGTCCCCTATATATTAGGACAAGTACTAAGGGTGCACTGTGTAGTCACGTCTGGGTCCCCTACCTGTTAGGACAAGTACTAAGGGTGCACTGTGTAGCCATATCTGGTCTCCTATATATTACGACAAGCACTAAGGGTGCACGGCGTAGCCATATCTGGTCTCCTATAGATTAGGACAAGTACTAAGGGTGCACTGTGTAGTCACGTCTGGGTCCCCCGCATATTAGGACAAGTACTAAAGGTGCACTGTGTAGTCATGTCTGGGTCCCTATATATTAGGACTAGTTCTAAGGGTGCACTGTGTAGTCATGTCTGGGTCTCCTGTATATTAGGACAAGTACTAAGGGTGCACTGTGTAGCCATGTCTGGTCCCCTATATATTAGGACAAGTACTAAGGGTGCACTGTGTAGCCGTATCTGGTCTCCTATATATTAGGACAGGTACTAAGGGTGCCCTGTGTAGCCATGTCTGGGTCCCCTATATATTAGGACAAGTACTAAGGGTGCACTGTGTAGCCATGTCTGAGTCCCTATATATTAGAACAAGTACTAACTGTGCCCTGTGTAGCCATGTCTGGTTCCCTATATATTAGGACAAGTACTAAGGGTGCACTGTGTAGCCATGTCTTGGTCCCCTGCATATTAGGACAAGTACTAAGGGTGCACTGTGTACCCATATCTGGTCTCCTATATATTAGGACAAGTATTAAGGGTGCACTGTTTAGCCATATCTGGGTCCCCTGCATATTAGGACAAGTACTAAGGGTGCACTGTGTAGCCATATCTTTGTTCCCCTGCATATTAGGACAAGTACTAAGGGTGCACTGTGTAGTCATGTCTGGCCCCCTATATATTAGGACAAGTACTAAGCGTGCACTGTGTAGCCATATCTGGGTCCCCTGCATATTAGGAAAAGTACTAAGGGTGCACTGTGTAGCCATATCTTTGTTCCCCTGCATATTAGGACAAGTACTAAGGGTGCAGTGTGTAGTCATGTCTGGGGCTCCTGTATATTAGGATAAGTACCAAGGGTGCACTGTGTAGTCATGTCTGGGTCCCTATGTATTAGGACAAGTACTAAGGGTGCACTGTGTAGCCATATCTGAGTCCCCTACATATATTAGGACAAGAAGTAAGGGTGCACCGTGTAGCCATATTGGGTCTCCTATATATTAGGATAAGTACTAAGGGTGCACTGTGTAGCCATGTCTTGGTCCCCTGCATATTAGGACAAGTACTAAGGGTGCACTGTGTAGCCATGTCTTGTCTCCTATATATCAGGACAAGTACTAAGGGTGCACTGTGTAGCCATATCTGGTCCCTTATATATTAGGACAAGTACTAAGGGTGCACTGTGTAGCCATGTCTTGGTCCCCTGCATATTAGGACCAGTACTAAGGGTGCACTGTATAGCCATATCTGGTCTCCTATATATTAGGACAAGTACTAAGGGTGCACTGTGTAGCCATGTCTTGGTCCCCTGCATATTAGGACCAGTACTAAGGGTGCACTGTGTAGCCATATCTGGTCTCCTATATATTAGGACAAGTACTAAGGGTGCACTGTGTACCCATATCTGGTCTCCTATATATTAGGACAAGTACTAAGGGTGCACTGTGTAGTCATGTCTGCGTCCCTATATATTAGAACAAGTACTAACTGTGCCCTGTGGAGCCATGTCTTGGTCTCCTATATATTAGGACAAGTACTAAGGGTGCACTGTGTAGTCATATCTGGTCTCCTATATATTAGGACAAGTACTGAGGGTGCACTGTGTAGTCACGTCTGGGTCCCCTGCATATTAGGACAAGTACTAAAGCTGCACTGTGTAGTCATGTCTGGGCCCCCTGTATATTAGGACAAGTACTAAGGGTGCACTGTGTAGTCATGTCTGGGTCTCCTGTATATTAGGACAAGCACTAAGGGTGCACTGTGTAGCCATGTCTGGGCCCCTATATATTAGGACAAGTACTAAGGGTGCACTGTGTAGCCATGTCTGGGTCTCCTATATATTAGGACAAGTACTATGGGTGCACTGTGTAGCCATGTCTGGTCTCCTATATATTAGGACAAGTACTAAGGGTGCACGGTGTAGCCATGTCTTGGTCCCCTGCATATTAGGACAAGTACTAAGGGTGCATTGTGTACCCATATCTGGTCTCCTATATATTAGGACAAGTACTAAGGGTGCACTGTGTACCCATATCTGGTCCCCTATATATTAGGACAAGTACTAAGGGTGCACTATGTTCCCATATCTGGTCTCCTATATATTAGGACCAGTACTAAGGGTGCACTGTGTAGCCATATCTTTGTTCCCCTGTATATTAGGACAAGTACTAAGGGAGCACTGTGTAGTCATGTCTTGGTCCCCTGCATATTAAGACAATTACTAAGGGTGCACTGTGTAGTCTTGTCTGGCCCCCTATATATTAGGACAAGTACTAAGTGTGCACTGTATAGCCATATTGGGTCTCCTGTATATTAGGACAAGTACTAAGGGTGCACTGTGTAGCCATATTGGGTCTCCTATATATTAGGACAAGTACTAAGGGTGCACTGTGTAGCCGTATCTGGTCTCCTATATATTAGGACAGGTACAAAGGGGGCCCTGTGTAGCCATGTCTGGGTCCCCTATATATTAGGACAAGTACTAAGGGTGCACTGTGTAGCCGTATCTGGTCTCCTATATATTAGGACAGGTACTAAGGGGGCCCTGTGTAGCCATGTCTCGTCTCCTATATATTAGGACAAGTACTAAGGGTGCACGGTGTAGCCATGTCTTGGTCCCCTGCATAATAGGACAAGTACTAAGCGTGCACTGTGTACCCATATCTGGTCTCCTATATATTAGGACAAGTATTAAGGGTGTACTGTGTAGCCATATCTGGGTCCCCTGCATATTAGGACAAGTACTAAGGGTGCACTGTGTAGCCATATCTTTGTTCCCCTGCATATTAGGACAAGTACTAAGGGTGCACTATGTAGCCATATCTTTGTTCCCCTGCATATTAGGAAAAGTACTAAGGGTGCACTGTGTAGTCATGTCTGCCCCCTATATATTAGGACAAGTACTAAGGGTGCACTGTGTAGCCATATCTGGGTCCCCTGCATATTAGGACAAGTACTAAGGGTGCACTGTGTAGCCATATCTTTGTTCCCCTGTATATTAGGACAAGTCCTAAGGGTGCACTGTGTAGCCATGTCCGAGTCCCTATATATTAGGACAAGTACTAAGGGTGCACTGTGTAGCCATGTCTGGCCCCCTATATATTAGGACAAGTACTAAGGGTGCACTGTGTAGCCATGTCTGGCCCCCTATATATTAGGACAAGTACTAAGGGTGCACTGTATAGCCATGTCTGCGTCCCTATATATTAGGACAAGTACTAAGGGTGCACTGTGTAGTCATGTCTGGGTCTCCTGTATATTAGGACAAGTACTAAGGGTGTACCGTGTAGCCATATTGGGTCCCCTATATATTAGGACAAGTACTAATGGTGCACTGTGTAGCCATGTCTGGGTCCCCTATATATTAGGACAAGTACTAAGGGTGCACTGTGTAGCCATGTCTAGGTCCCCTATATATTAGGACAAGTACTAAGGGTGCACTGTGTAGCCATGTCTGGTCCCCTATATATTAGGACAAGTACTAAGGGTGCACTGTGTACCCATATCTGGTCTCCTATATAGTAGGACAAGTATTAAGGGTGCACTGTTTAGCCATATCTGGGTCCCCTGCATATTAGGACAAGTACTAAGGGTGCACTGTGTAGCCATATCTTTGTTCCCCTGCATATTAGGAAAAGTACTAAGGGTGCACTGTGTAGTCATGTCTGGCCCCCTATATATTAGGACAAGTACTAAGGGTGCACTGTGTAGCCATGTCTGGGTCCCCTATATATTAGGACAAGTACTAAGGGTGCATTGTGTAGCCATGTCTGAGTCCCTATATATTAGAACAAGTACTAACTGTGCCCTGTGGAGCCATGTCTGGGTCTCCTATATATTAGGACAAGTACTAAGGGTGCACTGTGTAGTCATGTCAGGGTCTCCTGTATATTAGGACAAGTACTAAGGGTGCACTGTGTAGCCATATCTGGTCTCCTATATATTAGGACAAGTACTAAGGGTGCACTGTGTAGTCACGTCTGGGTCCCCTGCATATTAGGACAAGTACTAAAGGTGCACTGTGTAGTCATGTCTGGGTCCCCTGTATATTAGGACAAGTACTAAGGGTGCACTGTGTAGTCATATCTGGGTCTCCTATATATTAGGACAAGTACTAAGGGTGCACTGTGTACCCATATCTGGTCCCCTATATATTAGGACAAGTACTAAGGGTGCACTGTGTAGCCATGTCTGGTCTCCTATATATTAGGACAAGTACTAAGGGTGCACTGTGTACCCATATCTGGTCTCCTATATATTAGGACAAGTACTAAGGGTGCACTGTGTAGTCACGTCTGGGTCCCCTGCATATTAGGACAAGTACTAAAGGTGCACTGTGTAGTCATGTCTGGGTCCCCTGTATATTAGGACAAGTACTAAGGGTGCACTGTGTAGTCATATCTGGGTCTCCTGTAAATTAGGACAAGTACAAAGGGTGCACTGTGTATCCATGTCTGGGTCTCCTATATATTAGGACAAGTACTAAGGGTGCACTGTGTACCCATATCTGGTCCCCTATATATTAGGACAAGTACTAAGGGTGCACTGTGTAGCCATGTCTGGTCTCCTATATATTAGGACAAGTACTAAGGGTGCACGGTGTAGCCATGTCTTGGTCCCCTGCATATTAGGACAAGTACTAAGGGTGCATTGTGTACCCATATCTGGTCTCCTATATATTAGGACAAGTACTAAGGGTGCACTGTGTAGTCATATCTGGTCTCCTATATAATAGGACAAGTACTAAGGGTGCACTGTGTACCCATATCTGGTCCCCTATATATTAGGACAAGTACTAAGGGTGCACTGCGTACCCATATTTGGTCTCCTATATATTAGGACCAGTACTAAGGGTGCACTGTATAGCCATGTCTGGTCTCCTATATATTAGGACAAGTACTATGGGTGCACTGTGTAGTCATGTCTTGGTCCCCTGCATATTAGGACAAGTACTAAGGGTGCACTGTGTAGCCATGTCTTGGTCCACTGCATATTAAGACAATTACTAAGGGTGCCCTGTGTAGCCATATTGGGTCTCCTATATATTATGACAAGTACTAAGGGTGCCCTGTGTACCCATATCTGGTCTCCTATATATTAGGACAAGTACTAAGGGTGCACTGTGTAGTCATATCTCCTCTCCTAATATTAGGACAAGTACTAAGGGTGCACTGTGTAGTCACGTCTGGGTCCCTATTTATTAGGACAAGTATTAAGGGTGCACTGTGTAGTCATGTCTGGGTCTCCTGTATATTAGGATAAGTACTAAGGGTGCACTGTGTAGCCATGTCTTGGTCCCCTGCATATTAGGACAAGTACTAAGGGTGCACTGTGTAGCCATATCTGGTCTCCTATATATTAGGATAAGTACTAAGGGTGCACTGTGTAGTCATGTCTGGGTCCCTATATATTAGACCAAGTACTAACTGTGCCCTGTGGAGCCATGTCTGGTCTCCTATATATTAGGACAAGTACTAAGGGTGCACTGTGCAGCCATGTCTGGGTCTCCTATATATTAGGACAAGTACTAAGGGTGCACTGTGTAGCCATATTGGGTCTCCTATATATTAGGACAAGTACTAAGGGTGCACTGTGTACCCATATCTGGTCTCCTATATATTAGGACAAGTACCAAGGGTGCACTGTGTACCCATATCTGGTCTCCTATATATTAGGACAAGTACTTAGGGTGCACTGTGTACCCATATCTGGTCTCCTATATATTAGGACAAGTACCAAGGGTGCACTGTGTACCCATGTCTGGGTCTCCTATATATTAGGACAAGTAGTAAGGGTGCACTGTGTAGCCTTATTGGGTCTCCTATATATTAGGACAAGTACCAAGGGTGCACTGTGTACCCATATCTGGTCTCCTATATATTAGGACAAGTACTTAGGGTGCACTGTGTACCCATATCTGGTCTCCTATATATTAGGACAAGTACCAAGAGTGCACTGTGTACCCATGTCTTGGTCCCCTGCATATTAGGACAAGTACTAAGGGTGCACTGTGTAGCCATGTCTTGGTCCACTGCATATTAAGACAATTACTAAGGGTGCCCTGTGTAGCCATATTGGGTCTCCTATATATTATGACAAGTACTAAGGGTGCCCTGTGTACCCATATCTGGTCTCCTATATATTAGGACAAGTACTAAGGGTGCACTGTGTAGTCATATCTCCTCTCCTAATATTAGGACAAGTACTAAGGGTGCACTGTGTAGTCACGTCTGGGTCCCTTGCATATTAGGACAAGCACTAAAGGTGCACTGTGTAGTCATGTCTGGGTCCCTATATATTAGGACAAGTTCTAAGGGTGTACTGTGTAGTCATATCTGGGTCCCCTGCATATTAGGACAAGTACTAAGGGTGCACTGTGTAGCCATATCTTTGTTCCCCTGCATATTAGGAAAAGTACTAAGGGTGCACTGTGTAGTCATGTCTGGCCCCCTATATATTAGGACAAGTACTAAGGGTGCACTGTGTAGCCATGTCTGGGTCCCCTATATATTAGGACAAGTACTAAGGGTGCATTGTGTAGCCATGTCTGAGTCCCTATATATTAGAACAAGTACTAACTGTGCCCTGTGGAGCCATGTCTGGGTCTCCTATATATTAGGACAAGTACTAAGGGTGCACTGTGTAGTCATGTCAGGGTCTCCTGTATATTAGGACAAGTACTAAGGGTGCACTGTGTAGCCATATCTGGTCTCCTATATATTAGGACAAGTACTAAGGGTGCACTGTGTAGTCACGTCTGGGTCCCCTGCATATTAGGACAAGTACTAAAGGTGCACTGTGTAGTCATGTCTGGGTCCCCTGTATATTAGGACAAGTACTAAGGGTGCACTGTGTAGTCATATCTGGGTCTCCTGTAAATTAGGACAAGTACAAAGGGTGCACTGTGTATCCATGTCTGGGTCTCCTATATATTAGGACAAGTACTAAGGGTGCACTGTGTACCCATATCTGGTCCCCTATATATTAGGACAAGTACTAAGGGTGCACTGTGTAGCCATGTCTGGTCTCCTATATATTAGGACAAGTACTAAGGGTGCACTGTGTACCCATATCTGGTCTCCTATATATTAGGACAAGTACTAAGGGTGCACTGTGTAGTCACGTCTGGGTCCCCTGCATATTAGGACAAGTACTAAAGGTGCACTGTGTAGTCATGTCTGGGTCCCCTGTATATTAGGACAAGTACTAAGGGTGCACTGTGTAGTCATATCTGGGTCTCCTGTAAATTAGGACAAGTACAAAGGGTGCACTGTGTATCCATGTCTGGGTCTCCTATATATTAGGACAAGTACTAAGGGTGCACTGTGTACCCATATCTGTTCCCCTATATATTAGGACAAGTACTAAGGGTGCACTGTGTAGCCATGTCTGGTCTCCTATATATTAGGACAAGTACTAAGGGTGCACGGTGTAGCCATGTCTTGGTCCCCTGCATATTAGGACAAGTACTAAGGGTGCATTGTGTACCCATATCTGGTCTCCTATATATTAGGACAAGTACTAAGGGTGCACTGTGTAGTCATATCTGGTCTCCTATATAATAGGACAAGTACTAAGGGTGCACTGTGTACCCATATCTGGTCCCCTATATATTAGGACAAGTACTAAGGGTGCACTGCGTACCCATATTTGGTCTCCTATATATTAGGACCAGTACTAAGGGTGCACTGTATAGCCATGTCTGGTCTCCTATATATTAGGACAAGTACTATGGGTGCACTGTGTAGTCATGTCTTGGTCCCCTGCATATTAGGACAAGTACTAAGGGTGCACTGTGTAGCCATGTCTTGGTCCACTGCATATTAAGACAATTACTAAGGGTGCCCTGTGTAGCCATATTGGGTCTCCTATATATTATGACAAGTACTAAGGGTGCCCTGTGTACCCATATCTGGTCTCCTATATATTAGGACAAGTACTAAGGGTGCACTGTGTAGTCATATCTCCTCTCCTAATATTAGGACAAGTACTAAGGGTGCACTGTGTAGTCACGTCTGGGTCCCTATTTATTAGGACAAGTATTAAGGGTGCACTGTGTAGTCATGTCTGGGTCTCCTGTATATTAGGATAAGTACTAAGGGTGCACTGTGTAGCCATGTCTTGGTCCCCTGCATATTAGGACAAGTACTAAGGGTGCACTGTGTAGCCATATCTGGTCTCCTATATATTAGGATAAGTACTAAGGGTGCACTGTGTAGTCATGTCTGGGTCCCTATATATTAGACCAAGTACTAACTGTGCCCTGTGGAGCCATGTCTGGTCTCCTATATATTAGGACAAGTACTAAGGGTGCACTGTGCAGCCATGTCTGGGTCTCCTATATATTAGGACAAGTACTAAGGGTGCACTGTGTAGCCATATTGGGTCTCCTATATATTAGGACAAGTACTAAGGGTGCACTGTGTACCCATATCTGGTCTCCTATATATTAGGACAAGTACCAAGGGTGCACTGTGTACCCATATCTGGTCTCCTATATATTAGGACAAGTACTTAGGGTGCACTGTGTACCCATATCTGGTCTCCTATATATTAGGACAAGTACCAAGGGTGCACTGTGTACCCATGTCTGGGTCTCCTATATATTAGGACAAGTAGTAAGGGTGCACTGTGTAGCCTTATTGGGTCTCCTATATATTAGGACAAGTACCAAGGGTGCACTGTGTACCCATATCTGGTCTCCTATATATTAGGACAAGTGCTTAGGGTGCACTGTGTACCCATATCTGGTCTCCTATATATTAGGACAAGTACCAAGAGTGCACTGTGTACCCATGTCTTGGTCCCCTGCATATTAGGACAAGTACTAAGGGTGCACTGTGTAGCCATGTCTTGGTCCACTGCATATTAAGACAATTACTAAGGGTGCCCTGTGTAGCCATATTGGGTCTCCTATATATTATGACAAGTACTAAGGGTGCCCTGTGTACCCATATCTGGTCTCCTATATATTAGGACAAGTACTAAGGGTGCACTGTGTAGTCATTTCTCCTCTCCTAATATTAGGACAAGTACTAAGGGTGCACTGTGTAGTCACGTCTGGGTCCCTTGCATATTAGGACAAGCACTAAAGGTGCACTGTGTAGTCATGTCTGGGTCCCTATATATTAGGACAAGCATTAAGGGTGCACTGTGTAGTCATGTCTGGGTCTCCTGTATATTAGGATAAGTACTAAGGGTGCACTGTGTAGCCATGTCTTGGTCCCCTGCATATTAGGACAAGTACTAAGGGTGCACTGTGTAGCCATATCTGGTCTCCTATATATTAGGATAAGTACTAAGGGTGCACTGTGTAGTCATGTCTGGGTCCCTATATATTAGACCAAGTACTAACTGTGCCCTGTGGAGCCATGTCTGGTCTCCTATATATTAGGACAAGTACTAAGGGTGCACTGTGCAGCCATGTCTGGGTCTCCTATATATTAGGACAAGTACTAAGGGTGCACTGTGTAGCCATATTGGGTCTCCTATATATTAGGACAAGTACTAAGGGTGCACTGTGTACCCATATCTGGTCTCCTATATATTAGGACAAGTACCAAGGGTGCACTGTGTACCCATATCTGGTCTCCTATATATTAGGACAAGTACTTAGGGTGCACTGTGTACCCATATCTGGTCTCCTATATATTAGGACAAGTACCAAGGGTGCACTGTGTACCCATGTCTGGGTCTCCTATATATTAGGACAAGTAGTAAGGGTGCACTGTGTAGCCTTATTGGGTCTCCTATATATTAGGACAAGTACTAAGGGTGCACTGTGTACCCATATCTGGTCTCCTATATATTAGGACAAGTACCAAGGGTGCACTGTGTACCCATATCTGGTCTCCTATATATTAGGACAAGTACTAAGGGTGCACTGTGTACCCATATCTGGTCTCCTATATATTAGGACAAGTACCAAGGGTGCACTGTGTACCCATATCTGGTCTCCTATATATTAGGACAAGTACTAAGGGTGCACTGTGTAGTCATGTCTGGTCTCCTGTATATTAGGATAAGTACAAAGGGTGCACTGTGTAGTCATATCTGGGTCCCTATATATTAGGACAAGTACTAAGGGTGCACTGTGTAGCCATGTCTGGGTCCCTATATATTAGGACCAGTACTAAGGGTGCACTGTGTAGCCATTTCTTTGTTCCCCTGCATATTAGGACAAGTACTATGGGTGTACTGTGTAGCCATTTCTGGTCTCCTATATATAAGGACAAGTACTGAGGGTGCACTGTATAGTCATGTCTGGGTCCCTATATATTAGGACAATTACTATGGGTGCACTGTGTAGTCATGTCGGGGTCCCTATATATTAGGACAAGTACTAAGGGTGCACTGTGTAGCAATGTCTTGGGCCCCTTATGTATTAGGACAAGTACTAAGGGTGCCCTGTGTAGCCATGTCTGAGTCCCTATATATTAGAACAAGTACTAACTGTGCTCTGTGGAGCCATGTCTGGTTCCCAATATATTAGGACAAGTACTAAGGGTGCACTGTGTAGCCATGTCTGGTCCCATATATATTAGGACAAGTACTAAGGGTGCCCTGTGTAGCCATGTCTTGGTCTCCCATATATTAGGACAAGTACTAAGGGTGCACTGTGTAGCCATGTCTGGGTCTCCTATATATTCGGACAAGTACTAAGGGTGCCCTGTGTAGCCATGTCTGGGTCTCCTATATATTAGTATAAGTACTAAGGGTGCACTGTGTAGCCATGTCTGGTCTCCTATATATTAGGACAAGTACTAAGGGTGCCCTGTGTAGTCATGGCTTGGTCCCCTGCATATTAGGACAAGTACTAAGGGTGCTCTGTGTAGCCATGTCTTTGTTCCCCTGCATATTAGAACAAGTACTAAGTGTGCACTGTGTAGCCATGTCTGGGTCCCCTATATATTAGGACAAGTACCAAAGGTGCACTGTGTACCCATATCTGGTCTCCTACATATTAGGACAAGTACAAAGGGTGCACTGTGTTGTCATGTCTGGGTCCCTATATATTAGGACAAGTACTAAGGGTGCACTGTGTAGTCATGTCTGGCCCCCTATATATTAGGACAAGTACTAAGCGTGCACTGTGTAGCCATATCTGGGTCCCCTGCATATTAGGACACGTACTAAGGGTGCACTGTGTAGCCATATCTTTGTTCCCCTGCATATTAGGACAAGTACTAAGGGTGCACTGTGTAGCCATGTCTGGGTCTCCTGTATATTAGGACAAGTACTAAGGGTGCACTGTGTAGCCATATTGGGTCTCCAATATATTAGGACAAGTACTAAGGGTGCACTGTGTAGCCAAACCTTTGTTCCCCTGCATATTAGGACAAGTACTAAGGGTGCACTGTGTAGCCATGTCTGGCCCCCTATATATTAGGACAAGTACTAAGGGTGCACTGTGTAGTCATGTCTGGGTCTCCTGTATATTAGGACAAGTACTAAGGCTGCACTGTGTACCCATATCTGGTCTCCGATATATTAGGACAAGTACTAAGGGTGCACTGTATAGCCATGTCTGGTCTCCTATATATTAGGACAAGTACTAAGGGTGCACTGTGTAGCCATATCTGGTCTCCTATATATTAGGACAAGTACTAAGGGTGCACTGCGTACCCATATCTGGTCTCCTATATATTAAGATAAGTACTAAGGGTGCACTGTGTAGCCATGTCTGGGTCCCTATATATTAGGATAAGTACTAAGGGTGCACTGTGTAGTCATGTCTGGGTCCCTATATATTAGGACAAGTACTAAGGGTGCCCTGTGGAGCCATGTCTGGTCTCCTATATATTAGGACAAGTACTAAGGGTGCACTGTGTAGCCATGTCTGGTCTCCTATATATTAGGACAAGTACTAAGGGTGCACTGTGTAGCCATGTCTGGGTCTCCTATATATTAGGACAAGTACTAAGGGTGCACTGTGTACCCATATCTGGTCTCCTATATATTAGGACAAGTACTAACGGTACACTGTGTACCCATATCTGGTCTCCTATATATTAGGACAAGTACCAAGGGTGCACTGTGTACCCATATCTGGTCTCCTATATATTAGGACATGTACCAAGGGTGCATTGTGTACCCATATCTGGTCTCCTATATATTAGGACAAGTACTAAGGGTGCACTGTGTAGTCATATCAGGGTCCCTATATATTAGGACAAGTACTAAGGGTGCACTGTGCAGCCATGTCTGGGTCTCTATATATTAGGACAAGTACTAAGGGTGCACTGTGTAGCCATGTCTTTGTTCCTCTGCATATTAGGACAAGTACTATGGGTGTACTGTGTAGCCATGTCTTGGTCCCCTGCATATTAAGACAAGTACCAAAGGTGCACTGTGTACCCATATCTGGTCTGCTATATATTAGGGCAAGTACAAAGGGTGCACTGTGTAGCCATGTCTGGGTTCCTATATATTAGGACAAGTACTAAGGGTGCACTGTGTAGCCATGTCTGGGTCCCTATATATTAGGACAAGTACTAAGGGTGCACTGTGTAGCCATGTCTGGGTCCCCTATATATTAGGACAAGTACCAAAGGTGCACTGTGTACCCATATCTGGTCTCCTATATATTAGGGCAAGTACAAAGGGTGCACTGTGTAGCCATGTCTGGGTTCCTATATATTAGGACAAGTACTAAGGGTGCACTGTGTAGCCATGTCTGGGTCCCTATATATTAGGACAAGTACTAAGGGTGCACTGTGTAGTCATGTCTGGGTCCCTATATATTAGGACAAGTACTAAGGGTGCACTGTGTAGCCATGTCCGGGTCCCTATATATTAGGACAAGTAATAAGGGTGCACTGTGTAGTCATGTCTGGGTCTCCTGTATATTAAGATAAGTACTAAGGGTGCACTGTGTAGCCATCTCTGGTCCCCTATATATTAGGACAAGTACTTAGGGTGCACTGTGTAGTCATGTCTGGGCCCCCTATATATTAGGACAAGTACTAACTGTGCCCTGTGGAGCCATATCTGGTCTCCTATATATTAGGATAAGTACTAAGGGTGCACTGTGTAGTCACGTCTGGGTCCCCTGCATATTAGGACAAGTACTAAAGGTGCTGTGTAGTCATGTCTAGGCCCCCTGTATATTAGGACAAGTACTAAGGGTGCACTGTGTAGTCATGTCTGGGTCTCCTGTATATTAGGACAAGTACTAAGGGTGCACTGTGTAGCCATGTCTGGTCCCCTATATATTAGGACAAGTACTCAGGGTGCACTGTGTAGCCATATTGGGTCTCCTATATATTAGGACAAGTACTATGGGTGCACTGTGTAGCCATATCTGGTCTCCTCCTATATATTAGGACAAGTACCAAGGGTGCACAGTGTAGCCATGTCTGGTCTCCTTTATATTAGGACAAGTACTAAGGGTGCACGGTGTAGCCATGTCTTGGTCCCCTGCATATTAGGACAAGTACTAAGGGTGCACTGTGTATCCATGTGTGGGTCCCCTATATATTAGGACAAGTACTAAGGGTGCCCTGTGTACCCATATCTGGTCTCCTATATATTAGGACAAGTACTAAGGGTGCACTGTGTACCCATATCCGGTCTCCTATATATTAGGACAAGTACTAAGGGTGCACTGTGTAGCCATACTTTGTTCCCCTACATATTAGGACAAGTACTAAGGGTGTACTGTGTAGTCATGTCTTGGTCCCCTGCATATTAGGACAAGTACTAAGGGTGCACTGTGTAGCCATACTTTGTTAACCTGCATATTAGGAAAAGTACTAAGGGTGCACTGTGTAGTCATGTCTGTGTCTCCTATATATTAGGACAAGTATTAAGGGTGCACTGTGTAGCCATATTGGGTCTCCTATATATTAGGACAAGTACTAAGGGTGCCCTGTGTGTGTAGCCATATTGGGTCCCCTGCATATTAGGACAAGTACTAAGGGTGCACTGTGTAGCCATAAATGGTCCCCTATATATGAGGACAAGTACTAAGGGTGCACTGTGTAGCCATGTCTGGTCTCCTATATATTAGGACAAGTACTAAGCGTGCACTGTGTAGCAATATCTGGGTCCCCTGCATATTAGGACTAGTACTAAGGGTGCACTGAGTAGCCATATCTTTGTTCCCCTGCATATTAGGAAAAGTACTAAGGGTGCACTGTGTAGTCATGTCTGGCCCCCTATATATTAGGACAAGTACTAAGGGTGCACTGTGTAGCAATATCTGGGTCCCCTGCATATTAGGACAAGTACTAAGGGTGCACTGTGTAGCCATATCTTTGTTCCCCTGCATATTAGGACAAGTACTAAGGGTGCACTGTGTAGCCATGTCTTGGTCCCCTGCATGTTAGGACAAGTACTAAGGGTACACTGTGTACCCATATCTGGTCTCCTATATATTAGGACAAGTACTAAGCGTGCACTGTGTAGCAATATCTGGGTCCCCTGCATATTAGGACAAGTACTAAGGGTGCACTGTGTAGTCATGTCTGGCCCCCTATATATTAGGACAAGTGCTAAGGGTGCACTGTGTAGTCATGTCTGGCCCCCTATATATTAGGACAAGTACTAAGGGTGCACTGTGTAGTCATGTCTGGGTCTCCTGTATATTAGGACAAGTACTAAGGGTGCACTGTGTAGCCATATTGGGTCTCCTATATATTAGGACAAGTACTAAGGGTGCACTGTGTAGTCATGTCTGGGTCTCCTGTATATTAAGACAAGTACTAAGGGTGCCCTGTGTAGCCATATCTGGTCTCCTATATATTAGGATAAGTACTAATGGTGCACTGTGTAGTCATGCCTGGGTCCCTATATATTAGGACAAGTACTAAGGGTGCACTGTGTAGCCATGTCTGGGTCCCTGTATATTAGGACAAGTACTAAGGGTGCACTGTGTAGCCATGTCTTTGTTCCCCTGCATATTAGGACAAGTACTATGGGTGTACTGTGTAGCCATGTCTTGGTCCCCTGCATATTAAGACAAGTACTAAGGGTGCACTGTGTAGCCATATCTGGTCTCCTATATATTAGGACAAGTACTAATGCTGTATTGTGTAGCCATGTCTGGGACTCCTATATATTAGGACAAGTACTAAGGCTGCACTGTGTAGTCATGTCGGGGTCCCTATATATTAGGACAAGTACTATGGGTGCCCTGTGTAGCCATGTCTGAGTCCCTATATATTAGAACAAGTACTAACTGTGCTCTGTGGAGCCATGTCTGGTTCCCTATATATTAGGACAAGTACTAAGGTAGCACTGTGTAGCCATATCTGGTCTCCTATATATTAGGATAAGTACTAAGGGTGCCCTGTGTAGTCATGTCTGGGTCCCTATATATTAGGACAAGTACTAAGCGTGCACTGTGTAGCCATGTCTGGGTCCCTATATATTAGGACAAGTACTAAGGGTGCACTGTGTAGCCATGTCTGAGTCCCTATATATTAGACCAAGTACTAAGGGTGCACTTTGTAGCCATATTGGGTCTCCTATATATTAGGACAAATACTAAGTCTGCACTGTGTACCCATATCTGGTCTCCTATATATTAGGACAAGTACCAAGGGTGCACTGTGTACCCATATCTGGTCTCCTATATATTAGGACAAGTACCAAGGGTGCACTGTGTACCCATATCTGGTCTCCTATATATCAGGACAAGTACCAAGGGTGCACTGTGTACCCATATCTTGTCTCCTATATATTAGGAGAAGTACTAAGGGTGCACTGTGTAGTCATGTCTGGTCTCCTATATATTAGGACAAGTACCAAGGGTGCACTGTGTACCCATATCTTGTCTCCTATATATTAGGAGAAGTACTAAGGGTGCACTGTGTAGTCATGTCTGGTCTCCTGTATATTAGGATAAGTACAAAGGGTGCACTGTGTAGTCATATCTCGGTCCCTATATATTAGGACTAGTACTAAGGGTGCACTGTGTAGCCATGTCTGGGTCCCTATATATTAGGACAAGTACTAAGGCTGTACTGTGTAGCCATGTCTGGGTCCCTATATATTAGGACAAGTACTAAGGGTGCACTGTGTAGTCATGTCTGGGTCCCTATATATTAGGACAAGTACTAAGGGTGCACTGTGTAGTCATGTCTGGGTCCCTATATATTAGGACAAGTACTAAGGGTGCACTGTGTAGTCATGTCGGGGTCCCTATATATTAGGACAAGTACTAAGGGTGCCCTGTGTAGCCATGTCTGAGTCCCTATATATTAGAACAAGTACTAACTGTGCTCTGTGGAGCCATGTCTGGTTCCCTATATATTAGGACAAGTACTAATGGTGCACTGTGTAGCCATGTCTGGTCCCCTATATATTAGGACAAGTACTAAGGGTGCACTGTGTAGCCATGTCTTGGTCCCCTGCATATTAGGACAAGTACTAAGGGTGCACTGTGTAGCCATGTCTGGTCTCCTATATATTAGGACAAGTACTAAGGGTGCACTGTGTAGCCATATCTTTGTTCCCCTGCATATTAGGACAAGTACTAAGGGTGCACTGTGTAGCCATGTCTGGCCCCCTATATATTAGGACAAGTACTAAGGGTGCACTGTGTAGTCATGTCTGGGTCTCCTGTATATTAGGACAAGTACTAAGGCTGCACTGTGTACCCATATCTGGTCTCCGATATCTTAGGACAAGTACTAAGGGTGCACTGTATAGCCATGTCTGGTCTCCTATATATTAGGACAAGTACTAAGGGTGCACTGTGTAGCCATATCTGGTCTCCTATATATTAGGACAAGTACTAAGGGTGCACTGTGTACCCATATCTGGTCTCCTATATATTAGGAAAAGTACTAATGGTGCACTGTATAGCCATATCTGGTCTCCTATATATTAAGATAAGTACTAAGGGTGCACTGTGTAGCCATGTCTGGGTCCCTATATATTAGGATAAGTACTAAGGGTGCACTGTGTAGTCATGTCTGGGTCCCTATATATTAGGACAAGTACTAAGGGTGCCCTGTGGAGCCATGTCTGGTCTCCTATAAATTAGGACAAGTACTAAGGGTGCACTGTGTAGCCATGTCTGGGTCTCCTATATATTAGGACAAGTACTAAGGGTGCACTGTGTACCCATATCTGGTCTCCTATATATTAGGTCAAGTACTAAGGGTACACTGTGTACCCATATCTGGTCTCCTATATATTAGGACAAGCACCAAGGGTGCACTGTGTACCCATATCTGGTCTCCTATATATTAGGACAAGTACTAAGGGTGCACTGTGTAGTCATGTCTGGTTTCCTGTATATTAGGATAAGTACTAAGGGTGCACTGTGTAGTCATGTCTGGGTCTCCTATATATTAGGACAAGTACTAAGGGTGCACTGTGTAGTCATGTCTGGTTTCCTGTATATTAGGATAAGTACTAAGGGTGCACTGTGTAGTCATGTCTGGGTCCCCTATATATTAGGACAAGTACTATGGGTGCACTGTGTAGCCATGTCTGGGTCCCTATATATTAGGACAAGTACTAAGGGTGCACTTTGTAGCCATGTCTTTGTTCCCCTGCAAATTAGGACAAGTACTAAGGGTGCACTGTGTAGCCATGTCTTGGTCCCCTGCATATTAAGACAAGTACTAAGGGTGCACTGTGTAGCCATGTCTGGTCTCCTATATATTAGGACAAGTACTAAGGCTGTACTGTGTAGTCATGTCTGGGTCCCCTATATATTAGGACAAGTACTAAGGGTGCACTGTGTAGCCATATCTTTGTTCCCCTGCATATTAGGACAAGTACTAAGGGTGCACTGTGTAGCCATGTCTGGCCCCCTATATATTAGGACATGTACTAAGGGTGCACTGTGTAGTCATGTCTGGGTCTCCTGTATATTAGGACAAGTACTAAGGCTGCACTGTGTACCCATATCTGGTCTCCGATATCTTAGGACAAGTACTAAGGGTGCACTGTATAGCCATGTCTGGTCTCCTATATATTAGGACAAGCACCAAGGGTGCACTGTGTACCCATATCTTGTCTCCTATATATTAGGAGAAGTACTAAGGGTGCACTTTGTAGCCATGTCTTTGTTCCCCTGCAAATTAGGACAAGTACTAAGGGTGCACTGTGTAGCCATGTCTTGGTCCCCTGCATATTAAGACAAGTACTAAGGGTGCACTGTGTAGCCATGTCTGGTCTCCTATATATTAGGACAAGTACTAAGGCTGTACTGTGTAGTCATGTCTGGGTCCCCTATATATTAGGACAAGTACTAAGGTGCACTGTGTAGTCATGTTGTGGTCCCTATATATTAGGACAAGTACTAAGGGTGCACTGTGTAGTCATGTTGGGATCCCTATATATTAGGACAAGTACTAAGGGTGCACTGTGTAGCCATGTCTTGGGCCCCTTATGTATTAGGACAAGTACTAAGGGTGCCCTGTGTAGCCATGTCTGGTCTCCTGTATATTAGGACAAGTACCAAGGGTGCACTGTGTACCCATATCTTGTCTCCTATATATTAGGAGAAGTACTAAGGGTGCACTGTGTAGTCATGTCTGGTCTACTATATATTAGGATAAGCACAAAGGGTGCACTGTGTAGTCATATCTCGGTCCCTATATTTTAGGACAAGTACTAAGGGTGCACTGTGTAGCCATGTCTGGGTCCCTATATATTAGGACAAGTACTATGGGTGCACTGTGTAGTCATGTTGTGGTCCCTATATATTAGGACAAGTACTAAGGGTGCACTGTGTAGTCATGTCTGGGTCCCTATATATTAGGACAAGTACTAAGGGTGCACTGTGTAGTCATGTCGGGGTCCCTATATATTAGGACAAGTACTAAGGGTGCCCTGTGTAGCCATGTCTGAGTCCCAATATATTAGAACAAGTACTAACTGTGCTCTGTGGAGCCATGTCTGGTTCCCTATATATTAGGACAAGTACTAAGGGTGCACTGTGTAGCCATGTCTGGTCCCCTATATATTAGGACAAGTACTAAGGGTGCACTGTGTAGCCATGTCTTGATCCCCTGCATATTAGGACAAGTACTAAGGGTGCACTGTGTAGCCATGTCTGGTCTCCTATATATTAGGACAAGTACTAAGGGTGCACTGTGTAGCCATGTCTTTGTTCCCCTGCATATTAGAACAAGTACTAAGGGTGCACTGTGTAGCCATGTCTGGGTCCCCTATATATTAGGACAAGAACTAAGGGTGCACTGTGTACCCATATCTGGTCTCCTATATATTAGGACAAGTACCAAGGGTGCACTGTGTACCCATATCTGGTGTCCTATATATTAGGACAAGTACTAAGGGTGCACTGTGTAGCCATGTCTTGGTCCTCTGCATATTAGGACAAGTACTAAGGGTGCACTGTGTAGCCATATCTGGTCTCCTATATATTAGGACAAGTACTAAGGGTGCACTGTATAGCCATGTCTGGTCTCCTAAATATTAGGACAAGTACTAAGCGTGCACTGTGTAGCCATATCTGGTCTCCTATATATTAGGATAAGTACTAACTGTGCTCTGTGGAGCCATGTCTGGTTCCCTATATATTAGGACAAGTACTAAGGGTGCACTGTGTAGCCATGTCTGGTCCCCTATATATTAGGACAAGTACTATGGGTGCACTGTGTAGCCATGTCTGGTCTCCTATATATTAGGACAAGTACTAAGGGTGCACTGTGTAGCCATGTCTTTGTTCCCCTGCATATTAGGACAAGTACTAAGGGTGCACTGTGTAGCCATGTCTGGTCTCCTATATATTAGGACAAGTACTAAGGGTGCACTGTGTAGCCATGTCTTTGTTCCCCTGCATATTAGAACAAGTACTAAGGGTGCACTGTGTAGCCATGTCTGGGTCCCCTATATATTAGGACAAGTACTAAGGGTGCACTGTGTAGCCATGTCTGGGTCCCTATATATTAGGACAAGTACTAAGGGTGCACTGTGTAGCCATGTCTGGTCCCCTATATATTAGGACAAGTACTAAGGGTGCACTGTGTAGCCATGTATTGGTCTCCCATATATTATGACAAGTACTATAGGTGCACTGTATAGCCATGTCTTGGTCCCCTGCATATTAGGACAAGTACTAAGGGTGCACTGTGTAGCCATGTCTGGTCTCCTATATATTAGGACAAGTACTAAGGGTGCACTGTGTAGCCATGTCTTTGTTCCCCTGCATATTAGAACAAGTACTAAGGGTGCACTGTGTAGCCATGTCTGGGTCCCCTATATATTAGGACAAGTACTAAGGGTGCACTGTGTAGCCATGTCTGGGTCCCTATATATTAGGACAAGTACTAAGGGTGCACTGTGTAGCCATGTCTGGTCCCCTATATATTAGGACAAGTACTAAGGGTGCACTGTGTAGCCATGTCTGGGTCCCTATATATTAGGACAAGTACTAAGGGTGCACTGTGTAGCCATGTCTTGGTCCCCTGCATATTAGGACAAGTACTAAGGGTGCACTGTGTAGCCATATCTGGTCTCCTATATATTAGGACAAGTACTAAGGGTGCCCTGTGTAGCCATGTCTGGGTCTCCTGTATATTAGGACAAGTACTAAGAGTGCACTGTATAGCCATGTCTGGTCTCCTATATATTAGGACAAGTACTAAGCGTGCACTGTGTAGTCATGTCTGGGTCCCTATATATTAGGACAAGTACTAAGGCTGCACTGTGTAGCCATGTCTGAGTCCCTATATATTAGACCAAGTACTAAATGTGCCCTGTGGAGCCATGTCTGGGTCTCCTATATATTAGGACAAGTACTAAGGGTGCACTGTGTAGCCATATTGTGTCTCCTATATATTAGGACAAGTACCAAGGGTCCACTGTGTAGCCATATCTTGTCTCCTATATATTAGGAGAAGTACTAAGGGTGCACTGTGTAGTCATGTCTGGTCTCCTATATATTAGGACAGGTACCAAGGGTGCACTGTGTACCCATATCTTGTCTCCTATATATTAGGAGAAGTACTAAGGGTGCACTGTGTAGTCATGTCTGGTCTCCTGTATATTAGGATAAGCACAATGGTTGCACTGTGTAGTCATATCTCGGTCCCTATATATTAGGACAAGTACTAAGGGTGCACTGTGTAGCCATATCTGGTCTCCTATATATTAGGACAAGTACTAAGGCTGTACTGTGTAGCCATGTCTGGGTCTCCTATATACTACGACAAGTACTAAGGCTGCACTGTGTAGTCATGTCTGGATCCCTATATATTAGGACAAGTACTAAGGGTGCCCTGTGTAGCCATGTCTGAGTCCCTATATATTAGAACAAGTACTAACTGTGCTCTGTGGAGCCATGTCTGGTTCCCTATATATTAGGACAAGTACTAAGGGTGCACTGTGTAGCCATGTCTTGGTTCCCTGCATATTAGGACAAGTACTAAGGGTGCACTGTGTAGCCATGTCTGGTCTCCTATAAATTAGGATAAGTACTAACTGTGCTCTGTGGAGCCATGTCTGGTTCCCTATATATTGGGACAAGTACTAAGGGTGCACTGTATAGCCATGTCTGGTCTCCTATATATTAGGACAAGTACTAAGGGTGCACTGTGTAGCCATATCTGGTCTCCTATATATTAGGACAAGTACTAAGGGTGCACTGTGTACCCATATCTGGTCTCCTATATATTAGGACAAGTACTAAGGGTGCACTGTATAGCCATATCTGGTCTCCTATATATTAAGATAAGTACTAAGGGTGCACTGTGTAGCCATGTCTGGGTCCCTATATATTAGGATAAGTACTAAGGGTGCACTGTGTAGTCATGTCTGGGTCCCTATATATTAGGACAAGTACTAAGGGTGCCCTGTGGAGCCATGTCTGGTCTCCTATAAATTAGGACAAGTACTAAGGGTGCACTGTGTAGCCATGTCTGGGTCTCCTATATATTAGGACAAGTACTAAGGGTGCACTGTGTACCCATATCTGGTCTCCTATATATTAGGTCAAGTACTAAGGGTACACTGTGTACCCATATCTGGTCTCCTATATATTAGGACAAGCACCAAGGGTGCACTGTGTACCCATATCTGGTCTCCTATATATTAGGACAAGTACTAAGGGTGCACTGTGTAGTCATGTCTGGTCTCCTGTATATTAGGATAAGTACAAAGGGTGCACTGTGTAGTCATATCTTGGTCCCTATATATTAGGACAAGTACTAAGGGTGCACTGTGTAGTCATGTCTGGGTCTCCTATATATTAGGACAAGTACTAAGGGTGCACTGTGTAGTCATGTCTGGGTCCCCTATATATTAGGACAAGTACTAAGGGTGCACTGTGTAGCCATGTCTGGGTCCCTATATATTAGGACAAGTACTAAGGGTGCACTGTGTAGTCATGTCTGGGTCCCTATATATTAGGACAAGTACTAAGGGTGCACTGTGTAGTCATGTCGGGGTCCCTATATATTAGGACAAGTACTAAGGGTGCCCTGTGTAGCCATGTCTGAGTCCCAATATATTAGAACAAGTACTAACTGTGCTCTGTGGAGCCATGTCTGGTTCCCTATATATTAGGTCAAGTACTAAGGGTGCACTGTGTAGCCATGTCTGGTCCCCTATATATTAGGACAAGTACTAAGGGTGCACTGTGTAGCCATGTCTTGATCCCCTGCATATTAGGACAAGTACTAAGGGTGCACTGTGTAGCCATGTCTGGTCTCCTATATATTAGGACAAGTACTAAGGGTGCACTGTGTAGCCATGTCTTTGTTCCCCTGCATATTAGAACAAGTACTAAGGGTGCACTGTGTAGCCATGTCTGGGTCCCCTATATATTAGGACAAGAACTAAGGGTGCACTGTGTACCCATATCTGGTCTCCTATATATTAGGACAAGTACCAAGGGTGCACTGTGTACCCATATCTGGTGTCCTATATATTAGGACAAGTACTAAGGGTGCACTGTGTAGCCATGTCTTGGTCCTCTGCATATTAGGACAAGTACTAAGGGTGCACTGTGTAGCCATATCTGGTCTCCTATATATTAGGACAAGTACTAAGGGTGCACTGTATAGCCATGTCTGGTCTCCTAAATATTAGGACAAGTACTAAGCGTGCACTGTGTAGCCATATCTGGTCCCCTATATATTAGGATAAGTACTAACTGTGCTCTGTGGAGCCATGTCTGGTTCCCTATATATTAGGACAAGTACTAAGGGTGCACTGTGTAGCCATGTCTGGTCCCCTATATATTAGGACAAGTACTATGGGTGCACTGTGTAGCCATGTCTGGTCTCCTATATATTAGGACAAGTACTAAGGGTGCACTGTGTAGCCATGTCTTTGTTCCCCTGCATATTAGGACAAGTACTAAGGGTGCACTGTGTAGCCATGTCTGGTCTCCTATATATTAGGACAAGTACTAAGGGTGCACTGTGTAGCCATGTCTTTGTTCCCCTGCATATTAGAACAAGTACTAAGGGTGCACTGTGTAGCCATGTCTGGGTCCCCTATATATTAGGACAAGTACTAAGGGTGCACTGTGTAGCCATGTCTGGGTCCCTATATATTAGGACAAGTACTAAGGGTGCACTGTGTAGCCATGTCTGGTCCCCTATATATTAGGACAAGTACTAAGGGTGCACTGTGTAGCCATGTATTGGTCTCCCATATATTATGACAAGTACTATAGGTGCACTGTATAGCCATGTCTTGGTCCCCTGCATATTAGGACAAGTACTAAGGGTGCACTGTGTAGCCATGTCTGGTCTCCTATATATTAGGACAAGTACTAAGGGTGCACTGTGTAGCCATGTCTTTGTTCCCCTGCATATTAGAACAAGTACTAAGGGTGCACTGTGTAGCCATGTCTGGGTCCCCTATATATTAGGACAAGTACTAAGGGTGCACTGTGTAGCCATGTCTGGGTCCCTATATATTAGGACAAGTACTAAGGGTGCACTGTGTAGCCATGTCTGGTCCCCTATATATTAGGACAAGTACTAAGGGTGCACTGTGTAGCCATGTCTGGGTCCCTATATATTAGGACAAGTACTAAGGGTGCACTGTGTAGCCATGTCTTGGTCCCCTGCATATTAGGACAAGTACTAAGGGTGCACTGTGTAGCCATATCTGGTCTCCTATATATTAGGACAAGTACTAAGGGTGCCCTGTGTAGCCATGTCTGGGTCTCCTGTATATTAGGACAAGTACTAAGAGTGCACTGTATAGCCATGTCTGGTCTCCTATATATTAGGACAAGTACTAAGCGTGCACTGTGTAGTCATGTCTGGGTCCCTATATATTAGGACAAGTACTAAGGCTGCACTGTGTAGCCATGTCTGAGTCCCTATATATTAGACCAAGTACTAAATGTGCCCTGTGGAGCCATGTCTGGGTCTCCTATATATTAGGACAAGTACTAAGGGTGCACTGTGTAGCCATATTGTGTCTCCTATATATTAGGACAAGTACCAAGGGTCCACTGTGTAGCCATATCTTGTCTCCTATATATTAGGAGAAGTACTAAGGGTGCACTGTGTAGTCATGTCTGGTCTCCTATATATTAGGACAGGTACCAAGGGTGCACTGTGTACCCATATCTTGTCTCCTATATATTAGGAGAAGTACTAAGGGTGCACTGTGTAGTCATGTCTGGTCTCCTGTATATTAGGATAAGCACAATGGTTGCACTGTGTAGTCATATCTCGGTCCCTATATATTAGGACAAGTACTAAGGGTGCACTGTGTAGCCATATCTGGTCTCCTATATATTAGGACAAGTACTAAGGCTGTACTGTGTAGCCATGTCTGGGTCTCCTATATACTACGACAAGTACTAAGGCTGCACTGTGTAGTCATGTCTGGATCCCTATATATTAGGACAAGTACTAAGGGTGCCCTGTGTAGCCATGTCTGAGTCCCTATATATTAGAACAAGTACTAACTGTGCTCTGTGGAGCCATGTCTGGTTCCCTATATATTAGGACAAGTACTAAGGGTGCACTGTGTAGCCATGTCTTGGTTCCCTGCATATTAGGACAAGTACTAAGGGTGCACTGTGTAGCCATGTCTGGTCTCCTATAAATTAGGATAAGTACTAACTGTGCTCTGTGGAGCCATGTCTGGTTCCCTATATATTGGGACAAGTACTAAGGGTGCACTGTATAGCCATGTCTGGTCTCCTATATATTAGGACAAGTACTAAGGGTGCACTGTGTAGCCATATCTGGTCTCCTATATATTAGGACAAGTACTAAGGGTGCACTGTGTACCCATATCTGGTCTCCTATATATTAGGACAAGTACTAAGGGTGCACTGTATAGCCATATCTGGTCTCCTATATATTAAGATAAGTACTAAGGGTGCACTGTGTAGCCATGTCTGGGTCCCTATATATTAGGATAAGTACTAAGGGTGCACTGTGTAGTCATGTCTGGGTCCCTATATATTAGGACAAGTACTAAGGGTGCCCTGTGGAGCCATGTCTGGTCTCCTATAAATTAGGACAAGTACTAAGGGTGCACTGTGTAGCCATGTCTGGGTCTCCTATATATTAGGACAAGTACTAAGGGTGCACTGTGTACCCATATCTGGTCTCCTATATATTAGGTCAAGTACTAAGGGTACACTGTGTACCCATATCTGGTCTCCTATATATTAGGACAAGCACCAAGGGTGCACTGTGTACCCATATCTGGTCTCCTATATATTAGGACAAGTACTAAGGGTGCACTGTGTAGTCATGTCTGGTCTCCTGTATATTAGGATAAGTACAAAGGGTGCACTGTGTAGTCATATCTTGGTCCCTATATATTAGGACAAGTACTAAGGGTGCACTGTGTAGTCATGTCTGGGTCTCCTATATATTAGGACAAGTACTAAGGGTGCACTGTGTAGTCATGTCTGGGTCCCCTATATATTAGGACAAGTACTAAGGGTGCACTGTGTAGCCATGTCTGGGTCCCTATATATTAGGACAAGTACTAAGGGTGCACTTTGTAGCCATGTCTTTGTTCCCCTGCAAATTAGGACAAGTACTAAGGGTGTACTGTGTAGTCATGTCTGGGTCCCCTATATATTAGGACAAGTACTAAGGTGCACTGTGTAGTCATGTTGTGGTCCCTATATATTAGGACAAGTACTAAGGGTGCACTGTGTAGTCATGTTGGGATCCCTATATATTAGGACAAGTATTAGGGGTGCACTGTGTAGCCATGTCTTGGGCCCCTTATGTATTAGGACAAGTACTAAGGGTGCCCTGTGTAGCCATGTCTGGTCTCCTATATATTAGGACAAGTACCAAGGGTGCACTGTGTACCCATATCTTGTCTCCTATATATTAGGAGAAGTACTAAGGGTGCACTGTGTAGTCATGTCTGGTCTCCTGTATATTAGGATAAGCACAAAGGGTGCACTGTGTAGTCATATCTCGGTCCCTATATATTAGGACAAGTACTAAGGGTGCACTGTGTACCATGTCTGGGTCCCTATATATTAGGACAAGTACTATGGGTGCACTGTGTAGTCATGTTGTGGTCCCTATATATTAGGACAAGTACTAAGGGTGCACTGTGTAGTCATGTCTGGGTCCCTATATATTAGGACAAGTACTAAGGGTGCACTGTGTAGTCATGTCGGGGTCCCTATATATTAGGACAAGTACTAAGGGTGCCCTGTGTAGCCATGTCTGAGTCCCTATATATTAGAACAAGTACTAACTGTGCTCTGTGGAGCCATGTCTGGTTCCCTATATATTTGGACAAGTACTAAGGGTGCACTGTGTAGCCATGTCTGGTCCCCTATATATTAGGACAAGTACTAAGGGTGCACTGTGTAGCCATGTCTTGATCCCCTGCATATTAGGACAAGTACTAAGGGTGCACTGTGTAGCCATGTCTGGTCTCCTATATATTAGGATAAGTACTAACTGTGCTCTGTGGAGCCATGTCTGGTTCCCTATATATTAGGACAAGTACTAAGGGTGCACTGTATAGCCATGTCTGGTCTCCTATATATTAGGACAAGTACTAAGGGTGCACTGTGTAGCCATATCTGGTCTCCTATATATTAGGACAAGTACTAAGGGTGCACTGTGTACCCATATCTGGTCTCCTATATATTAGGACAAGTACTAAGGGTGCACTGTATAGCCATATCTGGTCTCCTATATATTAAGATAAGTACTAAGGGTGCACTGTGTAGCCATGTCTGGGTCCCTATATATTAGGATAAGTACTAAGGGTGCACTGTGTAGTCATGTCTGGGTCCCTATATATTAGGACAAGTACTAAGGGTGCCCTGTGGAGCCATGTCTGGTCTCCTATAAATTAGGACAAGTACTAAGGGTGCACTGTGTAGCCATGTCTGGGTCTCCTATATATTAGGACAAGTACTAAGGGTGCACTGTGTACCCATATCTGGTCTCCTATATATTAGGTCAAGTACTAAGGGTACACTGTGTACCCATATCTGGTCTCCTATATATTAGGACAAGCACCAAGGGTGCACTGTGTACCCATATCTGGTCTCCTATATATTAGGACAAGTACTAAGGGTGCACTGTGTAGTCATGTCTGGTCTCCTGTATATTAGGATAAGTACAAAGGGTGCACTGTGTAGTCATATCTTGGTCCCTATATATTAGGACAAGTACTAAGGGTGCACTGTGTAGTCATGTCTGGGTCTCCTATATATTAGGACAAGTACTAAGGGTGCACTGTGTAGTCATGTCTGGGTCCCCTATATATTAGGACAAGTACTAAGGGTGCACTGTGTAGCCATGTCTGGGTCCCTATATATTAGGACAAGTACTAAGGGTGCACTTTGTAGCCATGTCTTTGTTCCCCTGCAAATTAGGACAAGTACTAAGGGTGCACTGTGTAGCCATGTCTGGTCTCCTATATATTAGGACAAGTACTAAGGCTGTACTGTGTAGTCATGTCTGGGTCCCCTATATATTAGGACAAGTACTAAGGTGCACTGTGTAGTCATGTTGTGGTCCCTATATATTAGGACAAGTACTAAGGGTGCACTATGTAGTCATGTTGGGATCCCTATATATTAGGACAAGTATTAGGGGTGCACTGTGTAGCCATGTCTTGGGCCCCTTATGTATTAGGACAAGTACTAAGGGTGCCCTGTGTAGCCATGTCTGGTCTCCTATATATTAGGACAAGTACCAAGGGTGCACTGTGTACCCATATCTTGTCTCCTATATATTAGGAGAAGTACTAAGGGTGCACTGTGTAGTCATGTCTGGTCTACTATATATTAGGATAAGCACAAAGGGTGCACTGTGTAGTCATATCTCGGTCCCTATATTTTAGGACAAGTACTAAGGGTGCACTGTGTAGCCATGTCTGGGTCCCTATATATTAGGACAAGTACTATGGGTGCACTGTGTAGTCATGTTGTGGTCCCTATATATTAGGACAAGTACTAAGGGTGCACTGTGTAGTCATGTCTGGGTCCCTATATATTAGGACAAGTACTAAGGGTGCACTGTGTAGTCATGTCGGGGTCCCTATATATTAGGACAAGTACTAAGGGTGCCCTGTGTAGCCATGTCTGAGTCCCAATATATTAGAACAAGTACTAACTGTGCTCTGTGGAGCCATGTCTGGTTCCCTATATATTAGGACAAGTACTAAGGGTGCACTGTGTAGCCATGTCTGGTCCCCTATATATTAGGACAAGTACTAAGGGTGCACTGTGTAGCCATGTCTTGATCCCCTGCATATTAGGACAAGTACTAAGGGTGCACTGTGTAGCCATGTCTGGTCTCCTATATATTAGGACAAGTACTAAGGGTGCACTGTGTAGCCATGTCTTTGTTCCCCTGCATATTAGAACAAGTACTAAGGGTGCACTGTGTAGCCATGTCTGGGTCCCCTATATATTAGGACAAGAACTAAGGGTGCACTGTGTACCCATATCTGGTCTCCTATATATTAGGACAAGTACCAAGGGTGCACTGTGTACCCATATCTGGTGTCCTATATATTAGGACAAGTACTAAGGGTGCACTGTGTAGCCATGTCTTGGTCCTCTGCATATTAGGACAAGTACTAAGGGTGCACTGTGTAGCCATATCTGGTCTCCTATATATTAGGACAAGTACTAAGGGTGCACTGTATAGCCATGTCTGGTCTCCTAAATATTAGGACAAGTACTAAGCGTGCACTGTGTAGCCATATCTGGTCTCCTATATATTAGGATAAGTACTAACTGTGCTCTGTGGAGCCATGTCTGGTTCCCTATATATTAGGACAAGTACTAAGGGTGCACTGTGTAGCCATGTCTGGTCCCCTATATATTAGGACAAGTACTATGGGTGCACTGTGTAGCCATGTCTGGTCTCCTATATATTAGGACAAGTACTAAGGGTGCACTGTGTAGCCATGTCTTTGTTCCCCTGCATATTAGGACAAGTACTAAGGGTGCACTGTGTAGCCATGTCTGGTCTCCTATATATTAGGACAAGTACTAAGGGTGCACTGTGTAGCCATGTCTTTGTTCCCCTGCATATTAGAACAAGTACTAAGGGTGCACTGTGTAGCCATGTCTGGGTCCCCTATATATTAGGACAAGTACTAAGGGTGCACTGTGTAGCCATGTCTGGGTCCCTATATATTAGGACAAGTACTAAGGGTGCACTGTGTAGCCATGTCTGGTCCCCTATATATTAGGACAAGTACTAAGGGTGCACTGTGTAGCCATGTATTGGTCTCCCATATATTATGACAAGTACTATAGGTGCACTGTATAGCCATGTCTTGGTCCCCTGCATATTAGGACAAGTACTAAGGGTGCACTGTGTAGCCATGTCTGGTCTCCTATATATTAGGACAAGTACTAAGGGTGCACTGTGTAGCCATGTCTTTGTTCCCCTGCATATTAGAACAAGTACTAAGGGTGCACTGTGTAGCCATGTCTGGGTCCCCTATATATTAGGACAAGTACTAAGGGTGCACTGTGTAGCCATGTCTGGGTCCCTAAATATTAGGACAAGTACTAAGGGTGCACTGTGTAGCCATGTCTGGTCCCCTATATATTAGGACAAGTACTAAGGGTGCACTGTGTAGCCATGTCTGGGTCCCTATATATTAGGACAAGTACTAAGGGTGCACTGTGTAGCCATGTCTTGGTCCCCTGCATATTAGGACAAGTACTAAGGGTGCACTGTGTAGCCATATCTGGTCTCCTATATATTAGGACAAGTACTAAGGGTGCCCTGTGTAGCCATGTCTGGGTCTCCTGTATATTAGGACAAGTACTAAGAGTGCACTGTATAGCCATGTCTGGTCTCCTATATATTAGGACAAGTACTAAGCGTGCACTGTGTAGTCATGTCTGGGTCCCTATATATTAGGACAAGTACTAAGGCTGCACTGTGTAGCCATGTCTGAGTCCCTATATATTAGACCAAGTACTAAATGTGCCCTGTGGAGCCATGTCTGGGTCTCCTATATATTAGGACAAGTACTAAGGGTGCACTGTGTAGCCATATTGTGTCTCCTATATATTAGGACAAGTACCAAGGGTCCACTGTGTAGCCATATCTTGTCTCCTATATATTAGGAGAAGTACTAAGGGTGCACTGTGTAGTCATGTCTGGTCTCCTATATATTAGGACAGGTACCAAGGGTGCACTGTGTACCCATATCTTGTCTCCTATATATTAGGAGAAGTACTAAGGGTGCACTGTGTAGTCATGTCTGGTCTCCTGTATATTAGGATAAGCACAATGGTTGCACTGTGTAGTCATATCTCGGTCCCTATATATTAGGACAAGTACTAAGGGTGCACTGTGTAGCCATATCTGGTCTCCTATATATTAGGACAAGTACTAAGGCTGTACTGTGTAGCCATGTCTGGGTCTCCTATATACTACGACAAGTACTAAGGCTGCACTGTGTAGTCATGTCTGGATCCCTATATATTAGGACAAGTACTAAGGGTGCCCTGTGTAGCCATGTCTGAGTCCCTATATATTAGAACAAGTACTAACTGTGCTCTGTGGAGCCATGTCTGGTTCCCTATATATTAGGACAAGTACTAAGGGTGCACTGTGTAGCCATGTCTTGGTTCCCTGCATATTAGGACAAGTACTAAGGGTGCACTGTGTAGCCATGTCTGGTCTCCTATAAATTAGGATAAGTACTAACTGTGCTCTGTGGAGCCATGTCTGGTTCCCTATATATTGGGACAAGTACTAAGGGTGCACTGTATAGCCATGTCTGGTCTCCTATATATTAGGACAAGTACTAAGGGTGCACTGTGTAGCCATATCTGGTCTCCTATATATTAGGACAAGTACTAAGGGTGCACTGTGTACCCATATCTGGTCTCCTATATATTAGGACAAGTACTAAGGGTGCACTGTATAGCCATATCTGGTCTCCTATATATTAAGATAAGTACTAAGGGTGCACTGTGTAGCCATGTCTGGGTCCCTATATATTAGGATAAGTACTAAGGGTGCACTGTGTAGTCATGTCTGGGTCCCTATATATTAGGACAAGTACTAAGGGTGCCCTGTGGAGCCATGTCTGGTCTCCTATAAATTAGGACAAGTACTAAGGGTGCACTGTGTAGCCATGTCTGGGTCTCCTATATATTAGGACAAGTACTAAGGGTGCACTGTGTACCCATATCTGGTCTCCTATATATTAGGTCAAGTACTAAGGGTACACTGTGTACCCATATCTGGTCTCCTATATATTAGGACAAGCACCAAGGGTGCACTGTGTACCCATATCTGGTCTCCTATATATTAGGACAAGTACTAAGGGTGCACTGTGTAGTCATGTCTGGTCTCCTGTATATTAGGATAAGTACAAAGGGTGCACTGTGTAGTCATATCTTGGTCCCTATATATTAGGACAAGTACTAAGGGTGCACTGTGTAGTCATGTCTGGGTCTCCTATATATTAGGACAAGTACTAAGGGTGCACTGTGTAGTCATGTCTGGGTCCCCTATATATTAGGACAAGTACTAAGGGTGCACTGTGTAGCCATGTCTGGGTCCCTATATATTAGGACAAGTACTAAGGGTGCACTTTGTAGCCATGTCTTTGTTCCCCTGCAAATTAGGACAAGTACTAAGGGTGTACTGTGTAGTCATGTCTGGGTCCCCTATATATTAGGACAAGTACTAAGGTGCACTGTGTAGTCATGTTGTGGTCCCTATATATTAGGACAAGTACTAAGGGTGCACTGTGTAGTCATGTTGGGATCCCTATATATTAGGACAAGTATTAGGGGTGCACTGTGTAGCCATGTCTTGGGCCCCTTATGTATTAGGACAAGTACTAAGGGTGCCCTGTGTAGCCATGTCTGGTCTCCTATATATTAGGACAAGTACCAAGGGTGCACTGTGTACCCATATCTTGTCTCCTATATATTAGGAGAAGTACTAAGGGTGCACTGTGTAGTCATGTCTGGTCTCCTGTATATTAGGATAAGCACAAAGGGTGCACTGTGTAGTCATATCTCGGTCCCTATATATTAGGACAAGTACTAAGGGTGCACTGTGTACCATGTCTGGGTCCCTATATATTAGGACAAGTACTATGGGTGCACTGTGTAGTCATGTTGTGGTCCCTATATATTAGGACAAGTACTAAGGGTGCACTGTGTAGTCATGTCTGGGTCCCTATATATTAGGACAAGTACTAAGGGTGCACTGTGTAGTCATGTCGGGGTCCCTATATATTAGGACAAGTACTAAGGGTGCCCTGTGTAGCCATGTCTGAGTCCCTATATATTAGAACAAGTACTAACTGTGCTCTGTGGAGCCATGTCTGGTTCCCTATATATTTGGACAAGTACTAAGGGTGCACTGTGTAGCCATGTCTGGTCCCCTATATATTAGGACAAGTACTAAGGGTGCACTGTGTAGCCATGTCTTGATCCCCTGCATATTAGGACAAGTACTAAGGGTGCACTGTGTAGCCATGTCTGGTCTCCTATATATTAGGATAAGTACTAACTGTGCTCTGTGGAGCCATGTCTGGTTCCCTATATATTAGGACAAGTACTAAGGGTGCACTGTATAGCCATGTCTGGTCTCCTATATATTAGGACAAGTACTAAGGGTGCACTGTGTAGCCATATCTGGTCTCCTATATATTAGGACAAGTACTAAGGGTGCACTGTGTACCCATATCTGGTCTCCTATATATTAGGACAAGTACTAAGGGTGCACTGTATAGCCATATCTGGTCTCCTATATATTAAGATAAGTACTAAGGGTGCACTGTGTAGCCATGTCTGGGTCCCTATATATTAGGATAAGTACTAAGGGTGCACTGTGTAGTCATGTCTGGGTCCCTATATATTAGGACAAGTACTAAGGGTGCCCTGTGGAGCCATGTCTGGTCTCCTATAAATTAGGACAAGTACTAAGGGTGCACTGTGTAGCCATGTCTGGGTCTCCTATATATTAGGACAAGTACTAAGGGTGCACTGTGTACCCATATCTGGTCTCCTATATATTAGGTCAAGTACTAAGGGTACACTGTGTACCCATATCTGGTCTCCTATATATTAGGACAAGCACCAAGGGTGCACTGTGTACCCATATCTGGTCTCCTATATATTAGGACAAGTACTAAGGGTGCACTGTGTAGTCATGTCTGGTCTCCTGTATATTAGGATAAGTACAAAGGGTGCACTGTGTAGTCATATCTTGGTCCCTATATATTAGGACAAGTACTAAGGGTGCACTGTGTAGTCATGTCTGGGTCTCCTATATATTAGGACAAGTACTAAGGGTGCACTGTGTAGTCATGTCTGGGTCCCCTATATATTAGGACAAGTACTAAGGGTGCACTGTGTAGCCATGTCTGGGTCCCTATATATTAGGACAAGTACTAAGGGTGCACTTTGTAGCCATGTCTTTGTTCCCCTGCAAATTAGGACAAGTACTAAGGGTGCACTGTGTAGCCATGTCTGGTCTCCTATATATTAGGACAAGTACTAAGGCTGTACTGTGTAGTCATGTCTGGGTCCCCTATATATTAGGACAAGTACTAAGGTGCACTGTGTAGTCATGTTGTGGTCCCTATATATTAGGACAAGTACTAAGGGTGCACTATGTAGTCATGTTGGGATCCCTATATATTAGGACAAGTATTAGGGGTGCACTGTGTAGCCATGTCTTGGGCCCCTTATGTATTAGGACAAGTACTAAGGGTGCCCTGTGTAGCCATGTCTGGTCTCCTATATATTAGGACAAGTACCAAGGGTGCACTGTGTACCCATATCTTGTCTCCTATATATTAGGAGAAGTACTAAGGGTGCACTGTGTAGTCATGTCTGGTCTCCTGTATATTAGGATAAGCACAAAGGTTGCACTGTGTAGTCATATCTCGGTCCCTATATATTAGGACAAGTACTAAGGGTGCACTGTGTAGCCATGTCTGGGTCCCTATATATTAGGACAAGTACTATGGGTGCACTGTGTAGTCATGTTGTGGTCCCTATATATTAGGACAAGTACTAAGGGTGCACTGTGTAGTCATGTCTGGGTCCCTATATATTAGGACAAGTACTAAGGGTGCACTGTGTAGTCATGTCGGGATCCCTATATATTAGGACAAGTACTAAGGGTGCCCTGTGTAGCCATGTCTGAGTCCCTATATATTAGAACAAGTACTAACTGTGCTCTGTGGAGCCATGTCTGGTTCCCTATATATTTGGACAAGTACTAAGGGTGCACTGTGTAGCCATGTCTGGTCCCCTATATATTAGGACAAGTACTAAGGGTGCACTGTGTAGCCATGTCTTGATCCCCTGCATATTAGGACAAGTACTAAGGGTGCACTGTGTAGCCATGTCTGGTCTCCTATATATTAGGACAAGTACTAAGGGTGCACTGTGTAGCCATGTCTTTGTTCCCCTGCATATTAGAACAAGTACTAAGGGTGCACTGTGTAGCCATGTCTGGGTCCCCTATATATTAGGACAAGTACTAAGGGTGCACTGTGTACCCATATCTGGTCTCCTATATATTAGGACAAGTACCAAGGGTGCACTGTGTACCCATATCTGGTGTCCTATATATTAGGACAAGTACTAAGGGTGCACTGTGTAGTCATGTCTGGGTCCCTATATATTAGGACAAGTACTAAGGGTGCACTGTGTAGCCATGTCTGGGTCCCTATATATTAGGACAAGTACTAAGGGTGCACTGTGTAGTCATGTCTGGGTCTCCTGTATATTAGGACAAGTACTAAGGGTGCACTGTGTAGCCATGTCTTGGTCCTCTGCATATTAGGACAAGTACTAAGGGTGCACTGTGTAGCCATATCTGGTCTCCTATATATTAGGACAAGTACTAAGGGTGCACTGTGTAGCCATGTCTGGGTCTCCTGTATATTAGGACAAGTACTAAGGGTGCATTGTATAGCCATGTCTGGTCTCCTATATATTAGGACAAGTACTAAGCGTGCACTGTGTAGCCATATCTGGTCTCCTATATATTAGGATAAGTACTAACTGTGCTCTGTGGAGCCATGTCTGGTTCCCTATATATTAGGACAAGTACTAAGGGTGCACTGTGTAGCCATGTCTGGTCCCCTATATATTAGGACAAGTACTATGGGTGCACTGTGTAGCCATGTCTTGGTCTCCCATATATTAGGACAAGTACTATAGGTGCACTGTGTAGCCATGTCTTTGTTCCCCTGCATATTAGAACAAGTACTAAGGGTGCACTGTGTAGCCATGTCTGGGTCCCCTATATATTAGGACAAGTACTAAGGGTGCACTGTGTAGCCATGTCTGGGTCCCTATATATTAGGACAAGTACTAAGGGTGCACTGTGTAGCCATGTCTGGTCCCCTATATATTAGGACAAGTACTAAGGGTGCACTGTGTAGCCATGTCTTGGTCTCCCATATATTAGGACAAGTACTATAGGTGCACTGTATAGCCATGTCTTGGTCCCCTGCATATTAGGACAAGTACTAAGGGTGCACTGTGTAGCCATGTCTGGTCTCCTATATATTAGGACAAGTACTAAGGGTGCACTGTGTAGCCATGTCTTTGTTCCCCTGCATATTAGAACAAGTACTAAGGGTGCACTGTGTAGCCATGTCTGGGTCCCCTATATATTAGGACAAGTACTAAGGGTGCACTGTGTAGCCATGTCTGGGTCCCTATATATTAGGACAAGTACTAAGGGTGCACTGTGTAGCCATGTCTTGGTCCCCTGCATATTAGGACAAGTACTAAGGGTGCACTGTGTAGCCATATCTGGTCTCCTATATATTAGGACAAGTACTAAGGGTGCCCTGTGTAGCCATGTCTGGGTCTCCTGTATATTAGGACAAGTACTAAGAGTGCACTGTATAGCCATGTCTGGTCTCCTATATATTAGGACAAGTACTAAGCGTGCACTGTGTAGTCATGTCTGGGTCCCTATATATTAGGACAAGTACTAAGGCTGCACTGTGTAGCCATGTCTGAGTCCCTATATATTAGACCAAGTACTAAATGTGCCCTGTGGAGCCATGTCTGGGTCTCCTATATATTAGGACAAGTACTAAGGGTGCACTGTGTAGCCATATTGTGTCTCCTATATATTAGGACAAGTACCAAGGGTTCACTGTGTACCCATATCTTGTCTCCTATATATTAGGAGAAGTACTAAGGGTGCACTGTGTAGTCATGTCTGGTCTCCTATATATTAGGACAGGTACCACGGGTGCACTGTGTACCCATATCTTGTCTCCTATATATTAGGAGAAGTACTAAGGGTGCACTGTGTAGTCATGTCTGGTCTCCTGTATATTAGGATAAGCACAAAGGTTGCACTGTGTAGTCATATCCCGGTCCCTATATATTAGGACAAGTACTAAGGGTGCACTGTGTAGCCATATCTGGTCTCCTATATATTAGGACAAGTACTAAGGCTGTACTGTGTAGCCATGTCTGGGTCTCCTATATACTACGACAAGTACTAAGGCTGCACTGTGTAGTCATGTCTGGGTCCCTATATATTAGGACAAGTACTAAGGGTGCCCTGTGTAGCCATGTCTGAGTCCCTATATATTAGAACAAGTACTAACTGTGCTCTGTGGAGCCATGTCTGGTTCCCTATATATTAGGACAAGTACTAAGGGTGCCCTGTGGAGCCATGTCTGGTCTCCTATAAATTAGGACAAGTACTAAGGGTGCACTGTGTAGCCATGTCTGGGTCTCCTATATATTAGGACAAGTACTAAGGGTGCACTGTGTACCCATATCTGGTCTCCTATATATTAGGACAAGCACCAAGGGTGCACTGTGTACCCATATCTGGTCTCCTATATATTAGGACAAGTACTAAGGGTGCACTGTGTAGTCATGTCTGGTCTCCTGTATATTAGGATAAGTACAAAGGGTGCACTGTGTAGTCATATCTTGGTCCCTATATATTAGGACAAGTACTAAGGGTGCACTGTGTAGTCATGTCTGGGTCTCCTATATATTAGGACAAGTACTAAGGGTGCACTGTGTAGTCATGTCTGGGTCCCCTATATATTAGGACAAGTACTATGGGTGCACTGTGTAGCCATGTCTGGGTCCCTATATATTAGGACAAGTACTAAGGGTGCACTTTGTAGCCATGTCTTTGTTCCCCTGCAAATTAGGACAAGTACTAAGGGTGCACTGTGTAGCCATGTCTTGGTCCCCTGCATATTAAGACAAGTACTAAGGGTGCACTGTGTAGCCATGTCTGGTCTCCTATATATTAGGACAAGTACTAAGGCTGTACTGTGTAGTCATGTCTGGGTCCCCTATATATTAGGACAAGTACTAAGGGTGCACTGTGCAGCCATATCTTTGTTCCCCTGCATATTAGGACAAGTACTAAGCGTGCACTGTGTAGCCATGTCTGGCCCCCTATATATTAGGACATGTACTAAGGGTGCACTGTGTAGTCATGTCTGGGTCTCCTGTATATTAGGACAAGTACTAAGGCTGCACTGTGTACCCATATCTGGTCTCCGATGTCTTAGGACAAGTACTAAGGGTGCACTGTATAGCCATGTCTGGTCTCCTATAAATTAGGACAAGTACTAAGGGTGCACTGTGTAGCCATATCTGGTCTCCCATATATTAGGACAAGTACTAAGGGTGCACTGTGTACCCATATCTGGTCTCCTATATATTAGGACAAGTACTAAGGGTGCACTGTGTAGCCATGTCTGGTCCCCTATATATTAGGACAAGTACTAAGGGTGCACTGTGTAGCCATGTATTGGTCTCCCATATATTAGGACAAGTACTATAGGTGCACTGTATAGCCATGTCTTGGTCCCCTGCATATTAGGACAAGTACTAAGGGTGCACTGTGTAGCCATGTCTGGTCTCCTATATATTAGGACAAGTACTAAGGGTGCACTGTGTAGCCATGTCTTTGTTCCCCTGCATATTAGAACAAGTACTAAGGGTGCACTGTGTAGCCATGTCTGGGTCCCCTATATATTAGGACAAGTACTAAGGGTGCACTGTGTAGCCATGTCTGGGTCCCTATATATTAGGACAAGTACTAAGGGTGCACTGTGTAGCCATGTCTGGTCCCCTATATATTAGGACAAGTACTAAGGGTGCACTGTGTAGCCATGTCTGGGTCCCTATATATTAGGACAAGTACTAAGGGTGCACTGTGTAGCCATGTCTTGGTCCTCTGCATATTAGGACAAGTACTAAGGGTGCACTGTGTAGCCATATCTGGTCTCCTATATATTAGGACAAGTACTAAGGGTGCCCTGTGTAGCCATGTCTGGGTCTCCTGTATATTAGGACAAGTACTAAGAGTGCACTGTATAGCCATGTCTGGTCTCCTATATATTAGGACAAGTACTAAGCGTGCACTGTGTAGTCATGTCTGGGTCCCTATATATTAGGACAAGTACTAAGGCTGCACTGTGTAGCCATGTCTGAGTCCCTATATATTAGACCAAGTACTAAATGTGCCCTGTGGAGCCATGTCTGGGTTTCCTATATATTAGGACAAGTACTAAGGGTGCACTGTGTAGCCATATTGTGTCTCCTATATATTAGGACAAGTACCAAGGGTTCACTGTGTACCCATATCTTGTCTCCTATATATTAGGAGAAGTACTAAGGGTGCACTGTGTAGTCATGTCTGGTCTCCTATATATTAGGACAGGTACCAAGGGTGCACTGTGTACCCATATCTTGTCTCCTCTATATTAGGAGAAGTACTAAGGGTGCACTGTGTAGTCTTGTCTGGTCTCCTGTATATTAGGATAAGCACAAAGTTTGCACTGTGTAGTCATATCTCGGTCCCTATATATTAGGACAAGTACTAAGGGTGCACTTTGTAGCCATATCTGGTCTCCTATATATTAGGACAAGTACTAAGGCTGTACTGTGTAGCCATGTCTGGGTCTCCTATATACTACGACAAGTACTAAGGGTGCCCTGTGTAGCCATGTCTGAGTCCCTATATATTAGAACAAGTACTAACTGTGCTCTGTGGAGCCATGTCTGGTTCCCTATATATTAGGACAAGTACTAAGGGTGCACTGTGTAGCCATGTCTTGGTCCCCTGCATATTAGGACAAGTACTAAGGGTGCACTGTGTAGCCATGTCTGGTCTCCTATATATTAGCATAAGTACTAACTGTGCTCTGTGGAGCCATGTCTGGTTCCCTATATATTAGGACAAGTACTAAGGGTGCACTGTATAGCCATGTCTGGTCTCCTATATATTAGGACAAGTACTAAGGGTGCACTGTGTACCCATATCTGGTCTCCTATATATTAGGACAAGTACTAAGGGTGCACTGTATAGCCATATCTGGTCTCCTATATATTAAGATAAGTACTAAGGGTGCACTGTGTAGCCATGTCTGGGTCCCTATATATTAGGATAAGTACTAAGGGTGCACTGTGTAGTCATGTCTGGGTCCCTATATATTAGGACAAGTACTAAGGGTGCACTGTGTACCCATATCTGGTCTCCTATATATTAGGTCAAGTACTAAGGGTACACTGTGTACCCATATCTGGTCTCCTATATATTAGGACAAGCACCAAGGGTGCACTGTGTACCCATATCTGGTCTCCTATATATTAGGACAAGTACTAAGGGTGCACTGTGTAGTCATGTCTGGTCTCCTGTATATTAGGATAAGTACAAAGGGTGCACTGTGTAGTCATATCTTGGTCCCTATATATTAGGACAAGTACTAAGGGTGCACTGTGTAGTCATGTCTGGGTCTCCTATATATTAGGACAAGTACTAAGGGTGCACTGTGTAGCCATGTCTGGGTCCCCTATATATTAGGACAAGTACTAAGGGTGCACTGTGTAGCCATGTCTGGGTCCCTATATATTAGGACAAGTACTAAGGGTGCACTTTGTAGCCATGTCTTTGTTCCCCTGCAAATTAGGACAAGTACTAAGGGTGCACTGTGTAGCCATGTCTTGGTCCCCTGCATATTAAGACAAGTACTAAGGGTGCACTGTGTAGCCATGTCTGGTCTCCTATATATTAGGACAAGTACTAAGGCTGTACTGTGTAGTCATGTCTGGGTCCCCTATATATTAGGACAAGTACTAAGGTGCACTGTGTAGTCATGTTGTGGTCCCTATATATTAGGACAAGTACTAAGGGTGCACTGTGTAGTCATGTTGGGATCCCTATATATTAGGACAAGTACTAAGGGTGCACTGTGTAGCCATGTCTTGGGCCCCTTATGTATTAGGACAAGTACTAAGGGTGCCCTGTGTAGCCATGTCTGGTCTCCTGTATATTAGGACAAGTACCAAGGGTGCACTGTGTACCCATATCTTGTCTCCTATATATTAGGAGAAGTACTAAGGGTGCACTGTGTAGTCATGTCTGGTCTACTATATATTAGGATAAGCACAAAGGGTGCACTGTGTAGTCATATCTCGGTCCCTATATTTTAGGACAAGTACTAAGGGTGCACTGTGTAGCCATGTCTGGGTCCCTATATATTAGGACAAGTACTATGGGTGCACTGTGTAGTCATGTTGTGGTCCCTATATATTAGGACAAGTACTAAGGGTGCACTGTGTAGTCATGTCTGGGTCCCTATATATTAGGACAAGTACTAAGGGTGCACTGTGTAGTCATGTCGGGGTCCCTATATATTAGGACAAGTACTAAGGGTGCCCTGTGTAGCCATGTCTGAGTCCCAATATATTAGAACAAGTACTAACTGTGCTCTGTGGAGCCATGTCTGGTTCCCTATATATTAGGACAAGTACTAAGGGTGCACTGTGTAGCCATGTCTGGTCCCCTATATATTAGGACAAGTACTAAGGGTGCACTGTGTAGCCATGTCTTGATCCCCTGCATATTAGGACAAGTACTAAGGGTGCACTGTGTAGCCATGTCTGGTCTCCTATATATTAGGACAAGTACTAAGGGTGCACTGTGTAGCCATGTCTTTGTTCCCCTGCATATTAGAACAAGTACTAAGGGTGCACTGTGTAGCCATGTCTGGGTCCCCTATATATTAGGACAAGAACTAAGGGTGCACTGTGTACCCATATCTGGTCTCCTATATATTAGGACAAGTACCAAGGGTGCACTGTGTACCCATATCTGGTGTCCTATATATTAGGACAAGTACTAAGGGTGCACTGTGTAGTCATGTCTGGTCTCCTGTATATTAGGATAAGTACAAAGGGTGCACTGTGTAGTCATATCTTGGTCCCTATATATTAGGACAAGTACTAAGGGTGCACTGTGTAGTCATGTCTGGGTCTCCTATATATTAGGACAAGTACTAAGGGTGCACTGTGTAGCCATGTCTGGGTCCCCTATATATTAGGACAAGTACTAAGGGTGCACTGTGTAGCCATGTCTGGGTCCCTATATATTAGGACAAGTACTAAGGGTGCACTTTGTAGCCATGTCTTTGTTCCCCTGCAAATTAGGACAAGTACTAAGGGTGCACTGTGTAGCCATGTCTTGGTCCCCTGCATATTAAGACAAGTACTAAGGGTGCACTGTGTAGCCATGTCTGGTCTCCTATATATTAGGACAAGTACTAAGGCTGTACTGTGTAGTCATGTCTGGGTCCCCTATATATTAGGACAAGTACTAAGGTGCACTGTGTAGTCATGTTGTGGTCCCTATATATTAGGACAAGTACTAAGGGTGCACTGTGTAGTCATGTTGGGATCCCTATATATTAGGACAAGTACTAAGGGTGCACTGTGTAGCCATGTCTTGGGCCCCTTATGTATTAGGACAAGTACTAAGGGTGCCCTGTGTAGCCATGTCTGGTCTCCTGTATATTAGGACAAGTACCAAGGGTGCACTGTGTACCCATATCTTGTCTCCTATATATTAGGAGAAGTACTAAGGGTGCACTGTGTAGTCATGTCTGGTCTACTATATATTAGGATAAGCACAAAGGGTGCACTGTGTAGTCATATCTCGGTCCCTATATTTTAGGACAAGTACTAAGGGTGCACTGTGTAGCCATGTCTGGGTCCCTATATATTAGGACAAGTACTATGGGTGCACTGTGTAGTCATGTTGTGGTCCCTATATATTAGGACAAGTACTAAGGGTGCACTGTGTAGTCATGTCTGGGTCCCTATATATTAGGACAAGTACTAAGGGTGCACTGTGTAGTCATGTCGGGGTCCCTATATATTAGGACAAGTACTAAGGGTGCCCTGTGTAGCCATGTCTGAGTCCCAATATATTAGAACAAGTACTAACTGTGCTCTGTGGAGCCATGTCTGGTTCCCTATATATTAGGACAAGTACTAAGGGTGCACTGTGTAGCCATGTCTGGTCCCCTATATATTAGGACAAGTACTAAGGGTGCACTGTGTAGCCATGTCTTGATCCCCTGCATATTAGGACAAGTACTAAGGGTGCACTGTGTAGCCATGTCTGGTCTCCTATATATTAGGACAAGTACTAAGGGTGCACTGTGTAGCCATGTCTTTGTTCCCCTGCATATTAGAACAAGTACTAAGGGTGCACTGTGTAGCCATGTCTGGGTCCCCTATATATTAGGACAAGAACTAAGGGTGCACTGTGTACCCATATCTGGTCTCCTATATATTAGGACAAGTACCAAGGGTGCACTGTGTACCCATATCTGGTGTCCTATATATTAGGACAAGTACTAAGGGTGCACTGTGTAGTCATGTTGTGGTCCCTATATATTAGGACAAGTACTAAGGGTGCACTGTGTAGTCATGTCTGGGTCCCCTATATATTAGGACAAGTACTATGGGTGCACTGTGTAGCCATGTCTGGGTCCCTATATATTAGGACAAGTACTAAGGGTGCACTTTGTAGCCATGTCTTTGTTCCCCTGCAAATTAGGACAAGTACTAAGGGTGCACTGTGTAGCCATGTCTTGGTCCCCTGCATATTAAGACAAGTACTAAGGGTGCACTGTGCAGCCATGTCTGGTCTCCTATATATTAGGACAAGTACTAAGGCTGTACTGTGTAGTCATGTCTGGGTCCCCTATATATTAGGACAAGTACTAAGGGTGCACTGTGCAGCCATATCTTTGTTCCCCTGCATATTAGGACAAGTACTAAGCGTGCACTGTGTAGCCATGTCTGGCCCCCTATATATTAGGACATGTACTAAGGGTGCACTGTGTAGTCATGTCTGGGTCTCCTGTATATTAGGACAAGTACTAAGGCTGCACTGTGTACCCATATCTGGTCTCCGATGTCTTAGGACAAGTACTAAGGGTGCACTGTATAGCCATGTCTGGTCTCCTATAAATTAGGACAAGTACTAAGGGTGCACTGTGTAGCCATATCTGGTCTCCTATATATTAGGACAAGTACTAAGGGTGCACTGTGTACCCATATCTGGTCTCCTATATATTAGGACAAGTACTAAGGGTGCACTGTGTAGCCATGTCTGGTCCCCTATATATTAGGACAAGTACTAAGGGTGCACTGTGTAGCCATGTATTGGTCTCCCATATATTAGGACAAGTACTATAGGTGCACTGTATAGCCATGTCTTGGTCCCCTGCATATTAGGACAAGTACTAAGGGTGCACTGTGTAGCCATGTCTGGTCTCCTATATATTAGGACAAGTACTAAGGGTGCACTGTGTAGCCATGTCTTTGTTCCCCTGCATATTAGAACAAGTACTAAGGGTGCACTGTGTAGCCATGTCTGGGTCCCCTATATATTAGGACAAGTACTAAGGGTGCACTGTGTAGCCATGTCTGGGTCCCTATATATTAGGACAAGTACTAAGGGTGCACTGTGTAGCCATGTCTGGTCCCCTATATATTAGGACAAGTACTAAGGGTGCACTGTGTAGCCATGTCTGGGTCCCTATATATTAGGACAAGTACTAAGGGTGCACTGTGTAGCCATGTCTTGGTCCTCTGCATATTAGGACAAGTACTAAGGGTGCACTGTGTAGCCATATCTGGTCTCCTATATATTAGGACAAGTACTAAGGGTGCCCTGTGTAGCCATGTCTGGGTCTCCTGTATATTAGGACAAGTACTAAGAGTGCACTGTATAGCCATGTCTGGTCTCCTATATATTAGGACAAGTACTAAGCGTGCACTGTGTAGTCATGTCTGGGTCCCTATATATTAGGACAAGTACTAAGGCTGCACTGTGTAGCCATGTCTGAGTCCCTATATATTAGACCAAGTACTAAATGTGCCCTGTGGAGCCATGTCTGGGTTTCCTATATATTAGGACAAGTACTAAGGGTGCACTGTGTAGCCATATTGTGTCTCCTATATATTAGGACAAGTACCAAGGGTTCACTGTGTACCCATATCTTGTCTCCTATATATTAGGAGAAGTACTAAGGGTGCACTGTGTAGTCATGTCTGGTCTCCTATATATTAGGACAGGTACCAAGGGTGCACTGTGTACCCATATCTTGTCTCCTCTATATTAGGAGAAGTACTAAGGGTGCACTGTGTAGTCTTGTCTGGTCTCCTGTATATTAGGATAAGCACAAAGTTTGCACTGTGTAGTCATATCTCGGTCCCTATATATTAGGACAAGTACTAAGGGTGCACTTTGTAGCCATATCTGGTCTCCTATATATTAGGACAAGTACTAAGGCTGTACTGTGTAGCCATGTCTGGGTCTCCTATATACTACGACAAGTACTAAGGGTGCCCTGTGTAGCCATGTCTGAGTCCCTATATATTAGAACAAGTACTAACTGTGCTCTGTGGAGCCATGTCTGGTTCCCTATATATTAGGACAAGTACTAAGGGTGCACTGTGTAGCCATGTCTTGGTCCCCTGCATATTAGGACAAGTACTAAGGGTGCACTGTGTAGCCATGTCTGGTCTCCTATATATTAGCATAAGTACTAACTGTGCTCTGTGGAGCCATGTCTGGTTCCCTATATATTAGGACAAGTACTAAGGGTGCACTGTATAGCCATGTCTGGTCTCCTATATATTAGGACAAGTACTAAGGGTGCACTGTGTACCCATATCTGGTCTCCTATATATTAGGACAAGTACTAAGGGTGCACTGTATAGCCATATCTGGTCTCCTATATATTAAGATAAGTACTAAGGGTGCACTGTGTAGCCATGTCTGGGTCCCTATATATTAGGATAAGTACTAAGGGTGCACTGTGTAGTCATGTCTGGGTCCCTATATATTAGGACAAGTACTAAGGGTGCACTGTGTACCCATATCTGGTCTCCTATATATTAGGTCAAGTACTAAGGGTACACTGTGTACCCATATCTGGTCTCCTATATATTAGGACAAGCACCAAGGGTGCACTGTGTACCCATATCTGGTCTCCTATATATTAGGACAAGTACTAAGGGTGCACTGTGTAGTCATGTCTGGTCTCCTGTATATTAGGATAAGTACAAAGGGTGCACTGTGTAGTCATATCTTGGTCCCTATATATTAGGACAAGTACTAAGGGTGCACTGTGTAGTCATGTCTGGGTCTCCTATATATTAGGACAAGTACTAAGGGTGCACTGTGTAGCCATGTCTGGGTCCCCTATATATTAGGACAAGTACTAAGGGTGCACTGTGTAGCCATGTCTGGGTCCCTATATATTAGGACAAGTACTAAGGGTGCACTTTGTAGCCATGTCTTTGTTCCCCTGCAAATTAGGACAAGTACTAAGGGTGCACTGTGTAGCCATGTCTTGGTCCCCTGCATATTAAGACAAGTACTAAGGGTGCACTGTGTAGCCATGTCTGGTCTCCTATATATTAGGACAAGTACTAAGGCTGTACTGTGTAGTCATGTCTGGGTCCCCTATATATTAGGACAAGTACTAAGGTGCACTGTGTAGTCATGTTGTGGTCCCTATATATTAGGACAAGTACTAAGGGTGCACTGTGTAGTCATGTTGGGATCCCTATATATTAGGACAAGTACTAAGGGTGCACTGTGTAGCCATGTCTTGGGCCCCTTATGTATTAGGACAAGTACTAAGGGTGCCCTGTGTAGCCATGTCTGGTCTCCTGTATATTAGGACAAGTACCAAGGGTGCACTGTGTACCCATATCTTGTCTCCTATATATTAGGAGAAGTACTAAGGGTGCACTGTGTAGTCATGTCTGGTCTACTATATATTAGGATAAGCACAAAGGGTGCACTGTGTAGTCATATCTCGGTCCCTATATTTTAGGACAAGTACTAAGGGTGCACTGTGTAGCCATGTCTGGGTCCCTATATATTAGGACAAGTACTATGGGTGCACTGTGTAGTCATGTTGTGGTCCCTATATATTAGGACAAGTACTAAGGGTGCACTGTGTAGTCATGTCTGGGTCCCTATATATTAGGACAAGTACTAAGGGTGCACTGTGTAGTCATGTCGGGGTCCCTATATATTAGGACAAGTACTAAGGGTGCCCTGTGTAGCCATGTCTGAGTCCCAATATATTAGAACAAGTACTAACTGTGCTCTGTGGAGCCATGTCTGGTTCCCTATATATTAGGACAAGTACTAAGGGTGCACTGTGTAGCCATGTCTGGTCCCCTATATATTAGGACAAGTACTAAGGGTGCACTGTGTAGCCATGTCTTGATCCCCTGCATATTAGGACAAGTACTAAGGGTGCACTGTGTAGCCATGTCTGGTCTCCTATATATTAGGACAAGTACTAAGGGTGCACTGTGTAGCCATGTCTTTGTTCCCCTGCATATTAGAACAAGTACTAAGGGTGCACTGTGTAGCCATGTCTGGGTCCCCTATATATTAGGACAAGAACTAAGGGTGCACTGTGTACCCATATCTGGTCTCCTATATATTAGGACAAGTACCAAGGGTGCACTGTGTACCCATATCTGGTGTCCTATATATTAGGACAAGTACTAAGGGTGCACTGTGTAGCCATGTCTTGGTCCTCTGCATATTAGGACAAGTACTAAGGGTGCACTGTGTAGCCATATCTGGTCTCCTATATATTAGGACAAGTACTAAGGGTGCACTGTATAGCCATGTCTGGTCTCCTAAATATTAGGACAAGTACTAAGCGTGCACTGTGTAGCCATATCTGGTCTCCTATATATTAGGATAAGTACTAACTGTGCTCTGTGGAGCCATGTCTGGTTCCCTATATATTAGGACAAGTACTAAGGGTGCACTGTGTAGCCATGTCTGGTCCCCTATATATTAGGACAAGTACTATGGGTGCACTGTGTAGCCATGTCTGGTCTCCTATATATTAGGACAAGTACTAAGGGTGCACTGTGTAGCCATGTCTTTGTTCCCCTGCATATTAGGACAAGTACTAAGGGTGCACTGTGTAGCCATGTCTGGTCTCCTATATATTAGGACAAGTACTAAGGGTGCACTGTGTAGCCATGTCTTTGTTCCCCTGCATATTAGAACAAGTACTAAGGGTGCACTGTGTAGCCATGTCTGGGTCCCCTATATATTAGGACAAGTACTAAGGGTGCACTGTGTAGCCATGTCTGGGTCCCTATATATTAGGACAAGTACTAAGGGTGCACTGTGTAGCCATGTCTGGTCCCCTATATATTAGGACAAGTACTAAGGGTGCACTGTGTAGCCATGTATTGGTCTCCCATATATTATGACAAGTACTATAGGTGCACTGTATAGCCATGTCTTGGTCCCCTGCATATTAGGACAAGTACTAAGGGTGCACTGTGTAGCCATGTCTGGTCTCCTATATATTAGGACAAGTACTAAGGGTGCACTGTGTAGCCATGTCTTTGTTCCCCTGCATATTAGAACAAGTACTAAGGGTGCACTGTGTAGCCATGTCTGGGTCCCCTATATATTAGGACAAGTACTAAGGGTGCACTGTGTAGCCATGTCTGGGTCCCTATATATTAGGACAAGTACTAAGGGTGCACTGTGTAGCCATGTCTGGTCCCCTATATATTAGGACAAGTACTAAGGGTGCACTGTGTAGCCATGTCTGGGTCCCTATATATTAGGACAAGTACTAAGGGTGCACTGTGTAGCCATGTCTTGGTCCCCTGCATATTAGGACAAGTACTAAGGGTGCACTGTGTAGCCATATCTGGTCTCCTATATATTAGGACAAGTACTAAGGGTGCCCTGTGTAGCCATGTCTGGGTCTCCTGTATATTAGGACAAGTACTAAGAGTGCACTGTATAGCCATGTCTGGTCTCCTATATATTAGGACAAGTACTAAGCGTGCACTGTGTAGTCATGTCTGGGTCCCTATATATTAGGACAAGTACTAAGGCTGCACTGTGTAGCCATGTCTGAGTCCCTATATATTAGACCAAGTACTAAATGTGCCCTGTGGAGCCATGTCTGGGTCTCCTATATATTAGGACAAGTACTAAGGGTGCACTGTGTAGCCATATTGTGTCTCCTATATATTAGGACAAGTACCAAGGGTCCACTGTGTAGCCATATCTTGTCTCCTATATATTAGGAGAAGTACTAAGGGTGCACTGTGTAGTCATGTCTGGTCTCCTATATATTAGGACAGGTACCAAGGGTGCACTGTGTACCCATATCTTGTCTCCTATATATTAGGAGAAGTACTAAGGGTGCACTGTGTAGTCATGTCTGGTCTCCTGTATATTAGGATAAGCACAATGGTTGCACTGTGTAGTCATATCTCGGTCCCTATATATTAGGACAAGTACTAAGGGTGCACTGTGTAGCCATATCTGGTCTCCTATATATTAGGACAAGTACTAAGGCTGTACTGTGTAGCCATGTCTGGGTCTCCTATATACTACGACAAGTACTAAGGCTGCACTGTGTAGTCATGTCTGGATCCCTATATATTAGGACAAGTACTAAGGGTGCCCTGTGTAGCCATGTCTGAGTCCCTATATATTAGAACAAGTACTAACTGTGCTCTGTGGAGCCATGTCTGGTTCCCTATATATTAGGACAAGTACTAAGGGTGCACTGTGTAGCCATGTCTTGGTTCCCTGCATATTAGGACAAGTACTAAGGGTGCACTGTGTAGCCATGTCTGGTCTCCTATAAATTAGGATAAGTACTAACTGTGCTCTGTGGAGCCATGTCTGGTTCCCTATATATTGGGACAAGTACTAAGGGTGCACTGTATAGCCATGTCTGGTCTCCTATATATTAGGACAAGTACTAAGGGTGCACTGTGTAGCCATATCTGGTCTCCTATATATTAGGACAAGTACTAAGGGTGCACTGTGTACCCATATCTGGTCTCCTATATATTAGGACAAGTACTAAGGGTGCACTGTATAGCCATATCTGGTCTCCTATATATTAAGATAAGTACTAAGGGTGCACTGTGTAGCCATGTCTGGGTCCCTATATATTAGGATAAGTACTAAGGGTGCACTGTGTAGTCATGTCTGGGTCCCTATATATTAGGACAAGTACTAAGGGTGCCCTGTGGAGCCATGTCTGGTCTCCTATAAATTAGGACAAGTACTAAGGGTGCACTGTGTAGCCATGTCTGGGTCTCCTATATATTAGGACAAGTACTAAGGGTGCACTGTGTACCCATATCTGGTCTCCTATATATTAGGTCAAGTACTAAGGGTACACTGTGTACCCATATCTGGTCTCCTATATATTAGGACAAGCACCAAGGGTGCACTGTGTACCCATATCTGGTCTCCTATATATTAGGACAAGTACTAAGGGTGCACTGTGTAGTCATGTCTGGTCTCCTGTATATTAGGATAAGTACAAAGGGTGCACTGTGTAGTCATATCTTGGTCCCTATATATTAGGACAAGTACTAAGGGTGCACTGTGTAGTCATGTCTGGGTCTCCTATATATTAGGACAAGTACTAAGGGTGCACTGTGTAGTCATGTCTGGGTCCCCTATATATTAGGACAAGTACTAAGGGTGCACTGTGTAGCCATGTCTGGGTCCCTATATATTAGGACAAGTACTAAGGGTGCACTTTGTAGCCATGTCTTTGTTCCCCTGCAAATTAGGACAAGTACTAAGGGTGTACTGTGTAGTCATGTCTGGGTCCCCTATATATTAGGACAAGTACTAAGGTGCACTGTGTAGTCATGTTGTGGTCCCTATATATTAGGACAAGTACTAAGGGTGCACTGTGTAGTCATGTTGGGATCCCTATATATTAGGACAAGTATTAGGGGTGCACTGTGTAGCCATGTCTTGGGCCCCTTATGTATTAGGACAAGTACTAAGGGTGCCCTGTGTAGCCATGTCTGGTCTCCTATATATTAGGATAAGTACCAAGGGTGCACTGTGTACCCATATCTTGTCTCCTATATATTAGGAGAAGTACTAAGGGTGCACTGTGTAGTCATGTCTGGTCTCCTGTATATTAGGATAAGCACAAAGGGTGCACTGTGTAGTCATATCTCGGTCCCTATATATTAGGACAAGTACTAAGGGTGCACTGTGTACCATGTCTGGGTCCCTATATATTAGGACAAGTACTATGGGTGCACTGTGTAGTCATGTTGTGGTCCCTATATATTAGGACAAGTACTAAGGGTGCACTGTGTAGTCATGTCTGGGTCCCTATATATTAGGACAAGTACTAAGGGTGCACTGTGTAGTCATGTCGGGGTCCCTATATATTAGGACAAGTACTAAGGGTGCCCTGTGTAGCCATGTCTGAGTCCCTATATATTAGAACAAGTACTAACTGTGCTCTGTGGAGCCATGTCTGGTTCCCTATATATTTGGACAAGTACTAAGGGTGCACTGTGTAGCCATGTCTGGTCCCCTATATATTAGGACAAGTACTAAGGGTGCACTGTGTAGCCATGTCTTGATCCCCTGCATATTAGGACAAGTACTAAGGGTGCACTGTGTAGCCATGTCTGGTCTCCTATATATTAGGATAAGTACTAACTGTGCTCTGTGGAGCCATGTCTGGTTCCCTATATATTAGGACAAGTACTAAGGGTGCACTGTATAGCCATGTCTGGTCTCCTATATATTAGGACAAGTACTAAGGGTGCACTGTGTAGCCATATCTGGTCTCCTATATATTAGGACAAGTACTAAGGGTGCACTGTGTACCCATATCTGGTCTCCTATATATTAGGACAAGTACTAAGGGTGCACTGTATAGCCATATCTGGTCTCCTATATATTAAGATAAGTACTAAGGGTGCACTGTGTAGCCATGTCTGGGTCCCTATATATTAGGATAAGTACTAAGGGTGCACTGTGTAGTCATGTCTGGGTCCCTATATATTAGGACAAGTACTAAGGGTGCCCTGTGGAGCCATGTCTGGTCTCCTATAAATTAGGACAAGTACTAAGGGTGCACTGTGTAGCCATGTCTGGGTCTCCTATATATTAGGACAAGTACTAAGGGTGCACTGTGTACCCATATCTGGTCTCCTATATATTAGGTCAAGTACTAAGGGTACACTGTGTACCCATATCTGGTCTCCTATATATTAGGACAAGCACCAAGGGTGCACTGTGTACCCATATCTGGTCTCCTATATATTAGGACAAGTACTAAGGGTGCACTGTGTAGTCATGTCTGGTCTCCTGTATATTAGGATAAGTACAAAGGGTGCACTGTGTAGTCATATCTTGGTCCCTATATATTAGGACAAGTACTAAGGGTGCACTGTGTAGTCATGTCTGGGTCTCCTATATATTAGGACAAGTACTAAGGGTGCACTGTGTAGTCATGTCTGGGTCCCCTATATATTAGGACAAGTACTAAGGGTGCACTGTGTAGCCATGTCTGGGTCCCTATATATTAGGACAAGTACTAAGGGTGCACTTTGTAGCCATGTCTTTGTTCCCCTGCAAATTAGGACAAGTACTAAGGGTGCACTGTGTAGCCATGTCTGGTCTCCTATATATTAGGACAAGTACTAAGGCTGTACTGTGTAGTCATGTCTGGGTCCCCTATATATTAGGACAAGTACTAAGGTGCACTGTGTAGTCATGTTGTGGTCCCTATATATTAGGACAAGTACTAAGGGTGCACTATGTAGTCATGTTGGGATCCCTATATATTAGGACAAGTATTAGGGGTGCACTGTGTAGCCATGTCTTGGGCCCCTTATGTATTAGGACAAGTACTAAGGGTGCCCTGTGTAGCCATGTCTGGTCTCCTATATATTAGGACAAGTACCAAGGGTGCACTGTGTACCCATATCTTGTCTCCTATATATTAGGAGAAGTACTAAGGGTGCACTGTGTAGTCATGTCTGGTCTCCTGTATATTAGGATAAGCACAAAGGTTGCACTGTGTAGTCATATCTCGGTCCCTATATATTAGGACAAGTACTAAGGGTGCACTGTGTAGCCATGTCTGGGTCCCTATATATTAGGACAAGTACTATGGGTGCACTGTGTAGTCATGTTGTGGTCCCTATATATTAGGACAAGTACTAAGGGTGCACTGTGTAGTCATGTCTGGGTCCCTATATATTAGGACAAGTACTAAGGGTGCACTGTGTAGTCATGTCGGGATCCCTATATATTAGGACAAGTACTAAGGGTGCCCTGTGTAGCCATGTCTGAGTCCCTATATATTAGAACAAGTACTAACTGTGCTCTGTGGAGCCATGTCTGGTTCCCTATATATTTGGACAAGTACTAAGGGTGCACTGTGTAGCCATGTCTGGTCCCCTATATATTAGGACAAGTACTAAGGGTGCACTGTGTAGCCATGTCTTGATCCCCTGCATATTAGGACAAGTACTAAGGGTGCACTGTGTAGCCATGTCTGGTCTCCTATATATTAGGACAAGTACTAAGGGTGCACTGTGTAGCCATGTCTTTGTTCCCCTGCATATTAGAACAAGTACTAAGGGTGCACTGTGTAGCCATGTCTGGGTCCCCTATATATTAGGACAAGTACTAAGGGTGCACTGTGTACCCATATCTGGTCTCCTATATATTAGGACAAGTACCAAGGGTGCACTGTGTACCCATATCTGGTGTCCTATATATTAGGACAAGTACTAAGGGTGCACTGTGTAGTCATGTCTGGGTCCCTATATATTAGGACAAGTACTAAGGGTGCACTGTGTAGCCATGTCTGGGTCCCTATATATTAGGACAAGTACTAAGGGTGCACTGTGTAGTCATGTCTGGGTCTCCTGTATATTAGGACAAGTACTAAGGGTGCACTGTGTAGCCATGTCTTGGTCCTCTGCATATTAGGACAAGTACTAAGGGTGCACTGTGTAGCCATATCTGGTCTCCTATATATTAGGACAAGTACTAAGGGTGCACTGTGTAGCCATGTCTGGGTCTCCTGTATATTAGGACAAGTACTAAGGGTGCATTGTATAGCCATGTCTGGTCTCCTATATATTAGGACAAGTACTAAGCGTGCACTGTGTAGCCATATCTGGTCTCCTATATATTAGGATAAGTACTAACTGTGCTCTGTGGAGCCATGTCTGGTTCCCTATATATTAGGACAAGTACTAAGGGTGCACTGTGTAGCCATGTCTGGTCCCCTATATATTAGGACAAGTACTATGGGTGCACTGTGTAGCCATGTCTTGGTCTCCCATATATTAGGACAAGTACTATAGGTGCACTGTGTAGCCATGTCTTTGTTCCCCTGCATATTAGAACAAGTACTAAGGGTGCACTGTGTAGCCATGTCTGGGTCCCCTATATATTAGGACAAGTACTAAGGGTGCACTGTGTAGCCATGTCTGGGTCCCTATATATTAGGACAAGTACTAAGGGTGCACTGTGTAGCCATGTCTGGTCCCCTATATATTAGGACAAGTACTAAGGGTGCACTGTGTAGCCATGTCTTGGTCTCCCATATATTAGGACAAGTACTATAGGTGCACTGTATAGCCATGTCTTGGTCCCCTGCATATTAGGACAAGTACTAAGGGTGCACTGTGTAGCCATGTCTGGTCTCCTATATATTAGGACAAGTACTAAGGGTGCACTGTGTAGCCATGTCTTTGTTCCCCTGCATATTAGAACAAGTACTAAGGGTGCACTGTGTAGCCATGTCTGGGTCCCCTATATATTAGGACAAGTACTAAGGGTGCACTGTGTAGCCATGTCTGGGTCCCTATATATTAGGACAAGTACTAAGGGTGCACTGTGTAGCCATGTCTTGGTCCCCTGCATATTAGGACAAGTACTAAGGGTGCACTGTGTAGCCATATCTGGTCTCCTATATATTAGGACAAGTACTAAGGGTGCCCTGTGTAGCCATGTCTGGGTCTCCTGTATATTAGGACAAGTACTAAGAGTGCACTGTATAGCCATGTCTGGTCTCCTATATATTAGGACAAGTACTAAGCGTGCACTGTGTAGTCATGTCTGGGTCCCTATATATTAGGACAAGTACTAAGGCTGCACTGTGTAGCCATGTCTGAGTCCCTATATATTAGACCAAGTACTAAATGTGCCCTGTGGAGCCATGTCTGGGTCTCCTATATATTAGGACAAGTACTAAGGGTGCACTGTGTAGCCATATTGTGTCTCCTATATATTAGGACAAGTACCAAGGGTTCACTGTGCACCCATATCTTGTCTCCTATATATTAGGAGAAGTACTAAGGGTGCACTGTGTAGTCATGTCTGGTCTCCTATATATTAGGACAGGTACCACGGGTGCACTGTGTACCCATATCTTGTCTCCTATATATTAGGAGAAGTACTAAGGGTGCACTGTGTAGTCATGTCTGGTCTCCTGTATATTAGGATAAGCACAAAGGTTGCACTGTGTAGTCATATCCCGGTCCCTATATATTAGGACAAGTACTAAGGGTGCACTGTGTAGCCATATCTGGTCTCCTATATATTAGGACAAGTACTAAGGCTGTACTGTGTAGCCATGTCTGGGTCTCCTATATACTACGACAAGTACTAAGGCTGCACTGTGTAGTCATGTCTGGGTCCCTATATATTAGGACAAGTACTAAGGGTGCCCTGTGTAGCCATGTCTGAGTCCCTATATATTAGAACAAGTACTAACTGTGCTCTGTGGAGCCATGTCTGGTTCCCTATATATTAGGACAAGTACTAAGGGTGCCCTGTGGAGCCATGTCTGGTCTCCTATAAATTAGGACAAGTACTAAGGGTGCACTGTGTAGCCATGTCTGGGTCTCCTATATATTAGGACAAGTACTAAGGGTGCACTGTGTACCCATATCTGGTCTCCTATATATTAGGACAAGCACCAAGGGTGCACTGTGTACCCATATCTGGTCTCCTATATATTAGGACAAGTACTAAGGGTGCACTGTGTAGTCATGTCTGGTCTCCTGTATATTAGGATAAGTACAAAGGGTGCACTGTGTAGTCATATCTTGGTCCCTATATATTAGGACAAGTACTAAGGGTGCACTGTGTAGTCATGTCTGGGTCTCCTATATATTAGGACAAGTACTAAGGGTGCACTGTGTAGTCATGTCTGGGTCCCCTATATATTAGGACAAGTACTATGGGTGCACTGTGTAGCCATGTCTGGGTCCCTATATATTAGGACAAGTACTAAGGGTGCACTTTGTAGCCATGTCTTTGTTCCCCTGCAAATTAGGACAAGTACTAAGGGTGCACTGTGTAGCCATGTCTTGGTCCCCTGCATATTAAGACAAGTACTAAGGGTGCACTGTGTAGCCATGTCTGGTCTCCTATATATTAGGACAAGTACTAAGGCTGTACTGTGTAGTCATGTCTGGGTCCCCTATATATTAGGACAAGTACTAAGGGTGCACTGTGCAGCCATATCTTTGTTCCCCTGCATATTAGGACAAGTACTAAGCGTGCACTGTGTAGCCATGTCTGGCCCCCTATATATTAGGACATGTACTAAGGGTGCACTGTGTAGTCATGTCTGGGTCTCCTGTATATTAGGACAAGTACTAAGGCTGCACTGTGTACCCATATCTGGTCTCCGATGTCTTAGGACAAGTACTAAGGGTGCACTGTATAGCCATGTCTGGTCTCCTATAAATTAGGACAAGTACTAAGGGTGCACTGTGTAGCCATATCTGGTCTCCTATATATTAGGACAAGTACTAAGGGTGCACTGTGTACCCATATCTGGTCTCCTATATATTAGGACAAGTACTAAGGGTGCACTGTGTAGCCATGTCTGGTCCCCTATATATTAGGACAAGTACTAAGGGTGCACTGTGTAGCCATGTATTGGTCTCCCATATATTAGGACAAGTACTATAGGTGCACTGTATAGCCATGTCTTGGTCCCCTGCATATTAGGACAAGTACTAAGGGTGCACTGTGTAGCCATGTCTGGTCTCCTATATATTAGGACAAGTACTAAGGGTGCACTGTGTAGCCATGTCTTTGTTCCCCTGCATATTAGAACAAGTACTAAGGGTGCACTGTGTAGCCATGTCTGGGTCCCCTATATATTAGGACAAGTACTAAGGGTGCACTGTGTAGCCATGTCTGGGTCCCTATATATTAGGACAAGTACTAAGGGTGCACTGTGTAGCCATGTCTGGTCCCCTATATATTAGGACAAGTACTAAGGGTGCACTGTGTAGCCATGTCTGGGTCCCTATATATTAGGACAAGTACAAAGGGTGCACTGTGTAGCCATGTCTTGGTCCTCTGCATATTAGGACAAGTACTAAGGGTGCACTGTGTAGCCATATCTGGTCTCCTATATATTAGGACAAGTACTAAGGGTGCCCTGTGTAGCCATGTCTGGGTCTCCTGTATATTAGGACAAGTACTAAGAGTGCACTGTATAGCCATGTCTGGTCTCCTATATATTAGGACAAGTACTAAGCGTGCACTGTGTAGTCATGTCTGGGTCCCTATATATTAGGACAAGTACTAAGGCTGCACTGTGTAGCCATGTCTGAGTCCCTATATATTAGACCAAGTACTAAATGTGCCCTGTGGAGCCATGTCTGGGTTTCCTATATATTAGGACAAGTACTAAGGGTGCACTGTGTAGCCATATTGTGTCTCCTATATATTAGGACAAGTACCAAGGGTTCACTGTGTACCCATATCTTGTCTCCTATATATTAGGAGAAGTACTAAGGGTGCACTGTGTAGTCATGTCTGGTCTCCTATATATTAGGACAGGTACCAAGGGTGCACTGTGTACCCATATCTTGTCTCCTCTATATTAGGAGAAGTACTAAGGGTGCACTGTGTAGTCTTGTCTGGTCTCCTGTATATTAGGATAAGCACAAAGTTTGCACTGTGTAGTCATATCTCGGTCCCTATATATTAGGACAAGTACTAAGGGTGCACTTTGTAGCCATATCTGGTCTCCTATATATTAGGACAAGTACTAAGGCTGTACTGTGTAGCCATGTCTGGGTCTCCTATATACTACGACAAGTACTAAGGGTGCCCTGTGTAGCCATGTCTGAGTCCCTATATATTAGAACAAGTACTAACTGTGCTCTGTGGAGCCATGTCTGGTTCCCTATATATTAGGACAAGTACTAAGGGTGCACTGTGTAGCCATGTCTTGGTCCCCTGCATATTAGGACAAGTACTAAGGGTGCACTGTGTAGCCATGTCTGGTCTCCTATATATTAGCATAAGTACTAACTGTGCTCTGTGGAGCCATGTCTGGTTCCCTATATATTAGGACAAGTACTAAGGGTGCACTGTATAGCCATGTCTGGTCTCCTATATATTAGGACAAGTACTAAGGGTGCACTGTGTACCCATATCTGGTCTCCTATATATTAGGACAAGTACTAAGGGTGCACTGTATAGCCATATCTGGTCTCCTATATATTAAGATAAGTACTAAGGGTGCACTGTGTAGCCATGTCTGGGTCCCTATATATTAGGATAAGTACTAAGGGTGCACTGTGTAGTCATGTCTGGGTCCCTATATATTAGGACAAGTACTAAGGGTGCACTGTGTACCCATATCTGGTCTCCTATATATTAGGTCAAGTACTAAGGGTACACTGTGTACCCATATCTGGTCTCCTATATATTAGGACAAGCACCAAGGGTGCACTGTGTACCCATATCTGGTCTCCTATATATTAGGACAAGTACTAAGGGTGCACTGTGTAGTCATGTCTGGTCTCCTGTATATTAGGATAAGTACAAAGGGTGCACTGTGTAGTCATATCTTGGTCCCTATATATTAGGACAAGTACTAAGGGTGCACTGTGTAGTCATGTCTGGGTCTCCTATATATTAGGACAAGTACTAAGGGTGCACTGTGTAGCCATGTCTGGGTCCCCTATATATTAGGACAAGTACTAAGGGTGCACTGTGTAGCCATGTCTGGGTCCCTATATATTAGGACAAGTACTAAGGGTGCACTTTGTAGCCATGTCTTTGTTCCCCTGCAAATTAGGACAAGTACTAAGGGTGCACTGTGTAGCCATGTCTTGGTCCCCTGCATATTAAGACAAGTACTAAGGGTGCACTGTGTAGCCATGTCTGGTCTCCTATATATTAGGACAAGTACTAAGGCTGTACTGTGTAGTCATGTCTGGGTCCCCTATATATTAGGACAAGTACTAAGGTGCACTGTGTAGTCATGTTGTGGTCCCTATATATTAGGACAAGTACTAAGGGTGCACTGTGTAGTCATGTCTGGTCTCCTGTATATTAGGATAAGCACAAAGGGTGCACTGTGTAGTCATATCTCGGTCCCTATATATTAGGACAAGTACTAAGGGTGCACTGTGTAGCCATGTCTTGGGCCCCTTATGTATTAGGACAAGTACTAAGGGTGCCCTGTGTAGCCATGTCTGGTCTCCTATATATTAGGACAAGTACCAAGGGTGCACTGTGTACCCATATCTTGTCTCCTATATATTAGAAGTACTAAGGGTGCACTGTGTAGTCATGTCTGGTCTCCTATATATTAGGATAAGCACAAAGGGTGCACTGTGTAGTCATATCTCGGTCCCTATATATTAGGACAAGTACTAAGGGTGCACTGTGTAGCCATGTCTGGGTCCCTATATATTAGGACAAGTACTATGGGTGCACTGTGTAGTCATGTTGTGGTCCCTATATATTAGGACAAGTACTAAGGGTGCACTGTGTAGTCATGTCTGGGTCCCTATATATTAGGACAAGTACTAAGGGTGCACTGTGTAGTCATGTCGGGGTCCCTATATATTAGGACAAGTACTAAGGGTGCCCTGTGTAGCCATGTCTGAGTCCCTATATATTAGAACAAGTACTAACTGTGCTCTGTGGAGCCATGTCTGGTTCCCTATATATTAGGACAAGTACTAAGGGTGCACTGTGTAGCCATGTCTGGTCTCCTATATATTAGGACAAGTACTAAGGGTGCACTGTGTAGCCATGTCTTGATCCCCTGCATATTAGGACAAGTACTAAGGGAGCACTGTGTAGCCATGTCTGGTCTCCTATATATTAGGACAAGTACTAAGGGTGCACTGTGTAGCCATGTCTTTGTTCCCCTGCATATTAGAACAAGTACTAAGGGTGCACTGTGTAGCCATGTCTGGGTCCCCTATATATTAGGACAAGTACTAAGGGTGCACTGTGTACCCATATCTGGTCTCCTATATATTAGGACAAGTACCAAGGGTGCACTGTGTACCCATATCTGGTGTCCTATATATTAGGACAAGTACTAAGGGTGCACTGTGTAGTCATGTCTGGGTCCCTATATATTAGGACAAGTACTAAGGGTGCACTGTGTAGCCATGTCTGGGTCCCTATATTTTAGGACAAGTACTAAGGGTGCACTGTGTAGTCATGTCTGGGTCTCCTGTATATTAGGACAAGTACTAAGGGTGCACTGTGTAGCCATGTCTTGGTCCTCTGCATATTAGGACAAGTACTAAGGGTGCACTGTGTACCCATATCTTGTCTCCTATATATTAGGAGAAGTACTAAGGGTGCACTGTGTAGTCATGTCTGGTCTCCTATATATTAGGACAGGTACCAAGGGTGCACTGTGTACCCATATCTTGTCTCCTATATATTAGGAGAAGTACTAAGGGTGCACTGTGTAGTCATGTCTGGTCTCCTGTATATTAGGATAAGCACAAAGGTTGCACTGTGTAGTCATATCTCGGTCCCTATATATTAGGACAAGTACTAAGGGTGCACTGTGTAGCCATATCTGGTCTCCTATATATTAGGACAAGTACTAAGGCTGTACTGTGTAGCCATGTCTGGGTCTCCTATATACTACGACAAGTACTAAGGCTGCACTGTGTAGTCATGTCTGGGTCCCTATATATTAGGACAAGTACTAAGGGTGCCCTGTGTAGCCATGTCTGAGTCCCTATATATTAGAACAAGTACTAACTGTGCTCTGTGGAGCCATGTCTGGTTCCCTATATATTAGGACAAGTACTAAGGGTGCACTGTGTAGCCATGTCTTGGTCCCCTGCATATTAGGACAAGTACTAAGGGTGCACTGTGTAGCCATGTCTGGTCTCCTATATATTAGGATAAGTACTAACTGTGCTCTGTGGAGCCATGTCTGGTTCCCTATATATTAGGACAAGTACTAAGGGTGCACTGTGTAGCCATGTCTGGTCCCCTATATATTAGGACAAGTACTAAGGGTGCACTGTGTAGCCATGTCTTGGTCTCCCATATATTAGGACAAGTACTATGGGTGCACTGTGTAGCCATGTCTTGGTCCCCTGCATATTAGGACAAGTACTAAGGGTGCACTGTGTAGCCATGTCTGGTCTCCTATATATTAGGACAAGTACTAAGGGTGCACTGTGTAGCCATATTGTGTCTCCTATATATTAGGACAAGTACTAAGGGTGCCCTGTGTAGCCATGTCTTGGTCCCCTGCATATTAAGACAAGTACTAAGGCTGTACTGTGTAGCCATGTCTGCGCCCTTATTTATTAGGACAAGTACTAAGGGTGCACTGTGTAGCCATAACTGGGTCTCCTATATATTAGGACAAGTACTAAGGGTGCACTGTGTAGCCATTTTGGGTCTCCTATATATTAGGACAAGTACTAAGTCTGTACTGTGTACCCATATCTGGTCTCCTATATATTAGGACAAGTACCAAGGGTGCACTGTGTAGTCATATCTCGGTCCCTATATATTAGGACAAGTACTATGGGTGCACTGTGTACCCATATCTGGTCTCCTATATATTAGGACAAGTACTAAGGGTGCACTGTGTAGTCATATCTCGGTCCCTATATATTAGGACAAGTACTAAGGGTGCACTGTGTAGCCATGTCTGGGTCCCTATATATTAGGACAAGTACTAAGGGTGCACTGTGTAGCCATGTCTTTGTTCCCCTGCATATTAGGACAAGTACTATGGGTGTACTGTGTAGCCATGTCTTGGTCCCCTGCATATTAAGACAAGTACTAAGGGTGCACTGTGTAGCCATATCTAGTCTCCTATATATAAGGACAAGTACTAAGGGTGCACTGTGTAGTCATGTCTGGGTCCCTATATATTGCGACAAGTACTAAGGCTGCACTGTGTAGTCCTGTCTGGGTCCCTATATATTAGGACAAGTACTAAGGGTGCACTGTGTAGCCATGTCTTGCGCCCCTTATGTATTAGGACAAGTACTAAGGGTGCCCTGTGTAGCCATGTCTGAGTCCCTATATATTAGAACAAGTACTAACTGTGCTCTGTGTAGCCATGTCTGGTCCCCTATATATTAGGACAAGTACTAAGGGTGCACTGTGTAGCCATGTCTTGGTCCCCTGCATATTAGGACAAGTACTAAGGGTGCACTGTGTAGCCATGTCTGGTCTCCTATATATTAGGACAAGTACTAAGGGTGCACTGTGTAGCCATGTCTTTGTTCCCCTGCATATTAGAACAAGTACTAAGGGTGCACTGTGTACCCATATCTGGTCTCCTATATATTAGGACAAGTACCAAGGGTGCACTGTGTACCCATATCTGGTGTCCTATATTTTAGGACAAGTACTAAGGGTGCATTGTGTAGTCATGTCTGTGTCCCTATATATTAGGACAAGTACTAAGGGTGCACTGTGTAGCCATGTCTGGATCCCTATATATTAGGACAAGTACTAAGGGTGCACTGTGTAGTCATGTCTGGGTCTCCTGTATATTAGGACAAGTACTAAGGGTGCACTGTGTAGCCTTGTCTTGGTCCCCTGCATATTAGGACAAGTACTAAGGGTGCACTGTGTAGCCATATCTGGTCTCCTATATATTAGGACAAGTACTAAGGGTGCACTGTGTACCCATATCTGGTCTCCTATATATTAGGACAAGTACTAAGTAGAGATGAGCGAATGCGTTCGTCCGAGCTTGATATTCGTGCGAATATTAGGGTGTTCGGGATGTTCGTTATTCGTAACGAACACCATGCGGTGTTCTGGTTAATTTAACTTTCTTCCCTGAGACGTTAGCGCTTTTTTTTGGCCAATATAAAGACAGGGAAGGCATTACAACTTCCCCCTGCAACGTTTAAGCCCTATACCACCCCCCTGCTGTGAGTGGCTGGGGAGATAAGGTGTCACCCGAGTATTGAAATCTGCCCCTCCCGCGGCTCGCTATGGATGCATTCTGACATGAGTTTAGGGAAAGCGCTATCGTGTTGGAGCTGCTATAGGGAGAGTGTTAGGAGTATTTTAGGTGTCAAGAACCCCAACGGTCCTTCTTAGGGCCATAAATCTTCTCTATATGCGCTCAATGGGGCCGGCGGCAGCAGCGCTGACCCCATTGAGAACATATACTACAAAGATCATTCTCCTCTGCCACAGCTGTAACAGCTGTGGCAGAGAAGAACGATGTTCGCCCATTGAATTCAATGGAGCCGGCAATACAGCCGACTACATTGAAAGCAATGGACTGCCGGCGAGCACGGCATGAATTTTCGGGAAAGGCTTAAAAATATAAGCCCTTGCCTGAAAACCATCCAAAAATGTGTAAAAAAAAAAATACTCATCTTGTCCCTGCAGCCGGAGTTCAGCCGCGGCCGGCTGGCAGTTCTCCTGAACTGCTCTGTGTAGTATGCAGCAGGCCGGGATTTAAAATCCCTGCCTGCTGAATGGGCTGCCTCTGATTGGTCACAGCCCTCACCAGTCAGAGGCAACTCTCACTCACCCATTCATGAATTCATGAATGGATGAGTGAGTGCTGCCTCTGACTGGCTCAGCGCAAGGACCAATCAGGGGCAGCTCTCAGCTATTGAATGACAGCTGAGAGCTGCCCCTGATTTGTCCTTGTGCTGAGCCAATCAGAGGCAGCACTCACTCACCCATTCATGAATTCATGAATGGGTGAGTGAGAGCTGCCTCTGATTGGTGAGGGCTGTGACCAATCAGAGGCAGCCCATTCAGCAGGCGGGGATTTAAAATCCCCTCCTGCTGAATAATACACAGAGCAGTTCAGGAGAACTGCCGGCCGGCCGCAGCTGAACTCCGGCTACAGGGACAAGGTGAGTATATATATATTTTTTATTTTTACACATTTTTGGATGGTTTTCAGGGAATGGCTTATATGTTTAGGCCCTTCCTGAAAATTCATCCTGCGCTCGCCAGCAGCCCATTGCTTTCAATGGAGTCGGCTGTATTGCCGGCTCCATTGAATTTCAATGGGCGGACAGCGCTCCTTTGATCGGGCCCGTTTCGCCGGAAACACTGCTAGCTGCAGATTTTTCGGCGAATCGTCGGCCCCGGTCATGCGATTTGCGGATGCGCATCCGTCATGCGATCCGCAAATCGCGGCAAAAAACGGTCATCTGACCGAGGCCTAAAGGGGATGTTTGGGAATACAACCAAATTGAGGCCATCTGTGCTGCCTGTGGTAACACCTCCTAGGACAGGAGAATGTACTGTTACCATGTTTGGTAGTTTAAATCGCCTTAGTTGCCATTCTGCCAGACCCCTCCTCCTAACTCAGGGGTCATTTAAAGCCCCTTGTGTATGCAAAAAAATACACAATACAGTTCACCTGAAACAGTGAATCCTACAGAGCGGTTAGGAAGCATCAGCTGCAGGCTGGATTCTTGTGCATCCAACTGAATAGTGGCCACATCAACACATCATAAAAAGCACTTTGTGAAACTTTTCCACAATTAACTGCTGAGTAATAAAATTGGCAACACTGACCCTCCCATTGTGTGTCTGAGTCAAATCTAGCCAAGACTGTTATATTCCTAGGTATATTATTATATATATTATATCCAGGGAAGAGTTACCAAGATGGTGAGCAGTCTGCAAATCATGTCCTATGAGGAATGATCAAAGGATCTGGGAATGTTTAGGCTGAGAGGAGACTTAATAGCGGTCTACAAATATCTGAAGGGCTGTCACAGTGCAGAGGGATAAGCCCTATTCTCATCTGTACAAGGAAAGACTAGAAGCAATGGGATGAAACTGAAAGGGAGGAGACACAAATTAGATATTAGACAGTGAGGGTGATCAATGAGTGGAACAGGTTACCACGGCAGGTGGTGAGTTCTCCTCAAATGGAAGTGTTCAAACAAAGGCTGGAAAAACATCTGTCTGGGGTGATTTAGTGATCCTGCACTGAGAAGGGGGTTGGACCCGATGACCCTGGAGGTCCCTTCCAACTCTACCATTCTATGACCCCTTCTTATTTGGAAAACCTAAGCTAATTCAATATGTTGGATGTCAAAATGGCCTCCTAAAACATCTCCTCCACCAAGAAATGCAGCCACCTCCCCAATTAATACTTTTACACATCGGAAGTAAATTATCTCGTTATTATACCAGTTAAACGTGTGTGTCCAGACATTTGCCTCAGCTGTATTGTTGTACCTAAGTGCTGTATACTTTATACCAAAAATCCAATGGAACCCAAGAGTAAGCAGGACAATCTTTCCATAAGAGAAGGTTTTCCTGCTGTCTTATGGGGTCTGATGTGTTATTTATTTATTTTTTACACAATATATACAGTTACTGATCACATAACTAGGCAAATAAGGCCCAAATTAGTAAAATATGCATCTAAAGCCTAAGTCACATGTCCATAATACAGATACAATACATACTGAGCCCCTTATAGGAGTGATAGTTAATACCTACAGACTATGTAAGATGTTATCTTCTGTATTAAAGTGGTTGTCCTTCTGCTCCCGTCACATGATGGCCAATTTTAACGTAGCAACTACAGTTCCCAGAGGGGCCTTGTATCTGACCGTCTGGCTGCAGGCACCTACCTCTATTATAACCTATAGCCTGTATATTCACTGTTATATTCACTATTAGGAGGACCAACTGGCTCAGGAAGCACCACATCTACAACCATCCAAGAACGACTACGATTCCATCATGTTCTTGGCCGGGGAGCCTACGGAGAAGTTGTGCTGGCAGAAGACATCGTTACCTGCCAGCAGTTTGCAGTGAAGGTGATCAGGAAGAGGGCCCTACTAGCAGAAGTGGAGCTGGCGGACGTGATGGTGGAGCACCGCGTGTTACAGATGACGTCAGGAAGTCCCTTCCTCATCCATGCAGAATTTGCATTTCAGACCAAGGTATAGTTGTTATCACACATCTCCAAGTATGTGCGATATCTCCAAGTATGTTATCGCACATCACTAGTATGTGCACCGTAGATGTGGACTTTGTAGTATAACTTCTAATTAACCAACCTTCTTACATGTCTCTTCTACATTACAGACGCATGTTCTACTAGGATTAGAGTTTCTAAGCTGCGGGGACCTGAATCAACTCCTACAGTCAAAGGGACGGCTCGATATCAACAGTTCCAGGTAAAGATTTAGGGTGGTTTTACACGGCACATATTTTGCCTATTAACAAGCAACAACTGACAAGATAGCATGTTGGTTGTTGCTCGTTAAGGTGGTCTAACATGAGCAGATCATTAGTATGGCACATTCCGCTGTTTACATGGGGAGATGTGCTGCTGGTGAGCCAACACTTTTATGCTCACATAAAAGATCTGGTCAGCAGATGACAACCATTTGCTCACAATTGTCTGATCGCGAGCCTCCTCCTACATGGCTGATGATTAGTGATCCATCCAATAATCATACTTTAGCTACAGTTTAGGAAACAGTATTTTGTCGCTCCTCAGGATCTCACACTGACTACTTATTCTCTTTCTTACAGATTCTACGCTGCAGAAATGGTGTGCGGCATCCAACACCTCCACGCCAAGGGGATCATCCACAGAGACCTGAAGCCCGAAAACATCTTGGTGGCTGAGACAGGGCACCTGAAGATCACCGATTTCGGTCTCGCCCTGGACAACATGCTTGGAGGTCGAACAGCTACTGACTATGCTGGGACCGAAGACTATATTGCTCCTGAGGTGAGAGGAATAGAATCTTCTTACCAGTTGTTGACATAAGTGTATTTATGTTCTTGGGTTGTGGATCATGGAGACAGTAGTCCGAGATGGAATAGAGGACTGCGGTCTCTACACAATGCTAGTCTAGAGCAGCGCACATATCCCATGTAATGCCTATCTTTTAGGGCAGACGACTTATGTTATTAATGATGTAGAACTTATTTCCCAACTTACTAACTGTTGTCTGTTTATGGCAGATGGACGCCGGAGAGGAGTACAACGCCGCCGTAGACTGGTTTTCATTCGGAGTCATCATGAATCAAATGATCACCGGCGAGCGTAAGTATCATCACAAACTCTTTAATGAGTCCACCTCCGGAGCGAAGAACATCATAATGCAGGTAAGCATGTTACTAATTTTGTATGCTTTTATTGTCTTTACTAGTCAGATTCTTGTAATTGTAGTTAGTATTAAAAACTACATTTCTGATTTCAGCTCCTCAAGAAAAATCCAGCCAAGCGTCTAGGAGTCAATGGGAACATCCGTGGTCATCGGTTCTTCCAGCATGTAGAATGGGACTCTGTGGAAACCCTGAGGATGGCCCCACCGCACATCCCTGCCCCCACTAAGTCGGAATTCCATCAGCAATTCGACTTAGACACCATCGAAGCAGAAGAGGCCAAGCAATCCGAGCTGTCACCGGAAGACCAGGCCAAGTTCAGAGGGTTTTCATTCTCTAACATGAAGACCCTCTTAGACACCGGCTCTACAACCACCTGAGCAAGCGGCCCTCCTGAGCCCCTGCAACGCCATCACAAGGAAGGACGGCGAGGGACCCCTGAGGAGAGAGCCAGCAGTATCACCCAGCTGGCGGTAAGTACAGGCGCCACAACATCTGCGCCCCGTAGCCTCATTGACATGTGCTGTACCTAAAAACCTTTTTTTTCTTACCAGTAAATGGATTTCCCCGAACCAATGACAGCAGCAGCTGATGGTGCTGCCACGGGTACCAGGAAACACATTGGTGCGCGATGGCCGGCTATTAAGGGGTGGAAGGAGGCCGGATTTTTTTTTTTATCTTATGACATCTAAGCACATGTCTATGAATATTTCACATTTACTGGTAATTGCATTTCCTCACGCCCATAACAGTAATGTAATGAGCGATGGGGAAATGAGGTGAGTGTTGGCCGGCTATTAAGGGGTGGAGGAGGCCGAATTTTTTATTTTTTTTTTTACCCCTTGGTGACATCGACCATAAAAGTACAGGGGATGTGTGTGGGGTCTGTATGGAATGGACTTGGCTCCCAAGCTCACTCCATAAACTGAAGTGGCGCCACCTGTCTGACAATTCACACCTAGAAGCAACAGCTATGATCAGAAATAACTTCAATTATGGCTGTTGAGTATTTTAATGCAGCTGTCAATTCTTACAGTGGCATTTGAATAACCTAATCAGCATTTAAATGTTCCAAATGGCCTTCCCTGGGTTGTATAAGTGAATTAATGATCCCAAGTTCAAGCACCAATAGAGGCCTAAAAAAATAAGTGTAAAAAATTTTTGAAAAAAGTTAAAAAAAACCTTGTCCTATATTTCTAAAAAAAAAAGAAAAGTAATTTGCATTGCAGCCTGCGTAAAAGTCCGTTTAAAATATTGAATTATTTATCCCAGATGATGAACACCATTATGAAAAAAATACATAACACCAGATTTGTATTTTTTCATTACCCTGGCTCCAAGAAAAAATATGAAATATAAAGCGATCAAAAAGTTACACAACCACTAGTCATCCTGCAGAAATTGAGTCCACACATCCGCTGCATCAACAGTAAAATGAAAAAGTGATGGTGCCTTAAAATAGCAACAGAAACTATTTTTTTTTTATATATTTCAATTTTTAAAATTAGTATAACAAAAAAAAAATGTAGTTTGGAAATTGTGGTAAATGTGCTGACACACAGAATAAAGTTTTTGTGTAATTTGTGCCACAGTGTGCACACCAAAAACAACAGGTCCAAAAATAAGCATAATTGCATTTTTTTTCATTTCAGCCCACTTAGAAATCTGTAAAAGTTTTTCTGCATATTTTATGGTATATTAAATTGTACCAGTGAAAAACACAACTCACCCCACAAAAAAGCACTCAGACAGCTAATCCCATGAAAAAACATCTTGCTATTTAGACCCCAAACATTAGACCACAATTTAACAATTATATCAGAACAATGTGGTGCGCTTCTGATAAAATCTAGCGCCCCCTGCAGCTTTTCCCTTATGCCTCCTTCAATGTTATGCCATCCCATAGTGAGAACTTAAAGGGATTAGCCCAGCAGGCCTAAAGAGAGGTTAGTGTAGTGTAGGTCCCATCTACAAGAGGTCGCCTTGACGTGGCAGATGGGCTCACATGTTTTGATCAAAATGTGTGCTAAGAACCTCACATCTTCATATGTCAGTAAATATAACAAGAATGCCATTTAAATTCAGATATTCAGTGCTTGCAGTAGTGTTGCAGCCACTTGTATTTGCTTGTATCGTTGCAGCCATGATGTATGGTGCGCTAACACATATGGCCTATAAAAGGCTCTCGGAGGCTCCTTGTATGTAGTGAGTAAAGGAAATAAAAAAAGAAGGGTGGAGCAAGACCCAGTGAGGGTGGTGGAATGTTTATGGAGTACAAAGAGCTTTCAATGATTGAGTATTTTGAATGGTGGAGGTGCTGCCAACCAGATGACGCTCCACCAGTGTGGGCGTGAGTGTAGCAAAAAAGGATGTGAAAAGAACTGGTATGGAGGCGCAACCCTCTAAGCTACTAGAAGATGTAGATCCAAGTCCAATGTGTGAAGGTGAAAGCACTTCTTTTTTATTATTTTTTCACAAATTAAAAACCAGCAATAGAATACGCATTTCGGGGAAGAACCCCTTCGTCAGTTCGGCTGGATAGGACAACAGGATGCCTGGGGGGGACACGACTCCAAAGATGTATTGGATGTGTCGGAGGTCCTGTGTGCAGGAAGGCAGGGGAGACGCAATCAAAGAGACTTGTCTCTGTTAAAAGCGTATGAGAAGGAATGCATTATTGGGATGCGAAATGGTCTTTTAGAGAAATTGCCCGCCACCTGGACCATTCTGACCAGACTGTTAGGAGATCTAGAGGTTCAGGTACAGCAAATGTGGATCAATATGCGGTAGACTACCATACAAAACCTGTATTCCTCCATGCCCGCCCGTATCTCATCTTGCAATCAGGCTAGAGGAGCCCAACAGGGACTAGAGCCTCCCCTCAAGGGGTCAGTTTCTGCAATAAAAGCTCCTTTTGCTCTGATATTGTAATTATATCAACGTTACAATCACATAGAGAAAGTTTCATTTGATTCTGACAACTCCTTCTGGGAGGGGATCTTTTTTTTACAATGTCCCTTAGAAAGATTCTTCCATCGCTGCAGCAGTGCTCCCCAGGACTAAAGGACCTTCCCTGAATTGAATTGGTCAATCAACAAGGGAAGGGATAGCGGGCATCAGCTGCATGTTCAAGGTAATGTTCAAGTCACACATCTGACTCCCGCTATCCCCTACTTTGCTGCTGAGCATGGCTGAAGGCCCTTTATCTGGTAAAATTCATAGCTAGCGGTTAGCGTGACATGACTGTGCCACGGACTGTGGCATGACTATATTAAGAGGTGAGCGACTAGTCTCTTGACATCACAGCCATGTCACAGGCTGCCAGAAAACCTCTGCTGGGCCACTTGTGGCCAACGTGCCATATGTTGTGCAGGCCTGGTTTAGACACTGACTGCCCAATCTATCTCCAATAGGGCCTATCCACAGGTGATGCAAGTCTGATTGGTGGGGGTCTCATCACTGAAGACCCCTTGTGGTCTCCAGAATAAGAGTCTGAAAGGTCTGCCTGTTTAAGCCCTCTTCTGTCACTCTGGGCTCACTGCCTGCCTTCACCCCTCCGCAGAGTGAGGAGTAGATTGAATAGAGCAGTGTCGCTGCATGTGTGGAGCTGCTCCATTGTTCTTTAATGCAGACCGCTGAGTGCTTGTACTAGCTATTTTCATCATCGCCATTGAAATAAATGGAGCTGCACTGTGCATGTGCAACCACTGCTAAGATGCCATCTCCACGTCTCTGTAGAGGGTATAGAGAGCCCACAGTTAGGAAATGGGGACACAGGACCCCAATTCTTGGGAATGATAGACCCTCACTGATTAGAGCTTCATCACCTATCCTGTCGATAGCCAATATAAGCCAACCCTGGTATATCCTCAGTAAAAAAAAAAAAGAGATGCAAACTCATTTTAGAAGAATTGGATCCAAAAAATTGTCAATTAAGATAATAAATCTAATACTTTGCCCATGACACCACTTGCCCCTCCTCCCCATATGTGCTTCTCTTCTATCTGTTGTCCCTCACATGGCTCTTCTCCTGCTGTGCCACCATTTGTCTCCCCATGTTTCAACTTGGCCCTCCTCCCCATGTCTCCTTTACCCGCGGTACTACTTCTCCCCCGTGCCCCATCTTGCCCTGTGAAACCACTTGTCCCCACCCATACAATCCCATGTACCACCACTTGCCCCACCTCCTGTGCCCAATGTCCCTCTTTCTCCCTGTGCCACTTTTCCCCTGTAGGTCCTTTTCCCCCTGTTCAACCACTTGTTCCCCAGCCCATGCCCCTCAAATCAGTCAGTCAGATAAACTTTTGTGACCAGGTCTCCCCGAAGCCTCAGTTCATTGTGGCCAAACTAATGAGCACTTTCCTCCTATTAAGAGGTTAAACAGATGCCGTGCTTGTGGAGCTTTTTGCGGATGTGAAACGTGATGAAGCAACATCATTGATTTCCATGGTTTCATTTTGTCTAGCGTAATTCTCATGAGATATTACTACACGCCAGAAAAGATACAACTTGTCCTATCTTTCAGGTTTATTTTTTCTCTCAGGCCCAATGGCCTGGAATTCGAACAGTTAAAAAAAGTCTTTCCGCTGGTTCATGTTCTAACACGCTCTGTAGCGGCGAGTGTTTTTGCGCATGCGCCCGTCTGTTTAAGCCCTGGAAGAAGCTTTCCCCAGATGGCAGCGGACAGATGGAACAGTTCACCAGGAGTCGGAGGGCTGCAAGCTGGGGGGGGCTGAAATAATCAGAAGTGTAAGGCCGCCTTCACACGGGCGGAAATCCCACGGCGGGATTTCCGCCACTGAAAGCTTGCATAGGAGAGCATTACAATACGCACTCCTATGCAGACGGCCGCGGTTTGGCCGCACAAAATCTCGCGCAGCAAACAAACCGCGGCATGTCCTATTTTTGTGCGGGGCTCGCAGAGCCTCGCACAGAAACCTCACTCACCCCGGCACATGAATGAACCGGGGCCGCCGGGCGCGGGCGTATACGCGCTCGTCTCTGCAGACGCTCGGGTCGGGTCCTGCGGCGAGAATTCTCGCCGCCGGATCCGACCCGCTCGTCTGCAGGTGGCCTAAGGCTATGTGCAGACATCAAAGAGGAAATCTGCACCAAAACCTGCATGTGGATTTTAGTGTTTGTGCCCAACACATAATTCAGCTCTGGCATCGCAATGAATGAAATCAGGGGAAAATCCATCACGCTTTCACATTTGTTTTGAAAATCGGCTGCATGTCTGTTTTCTGCTGCAGATTTTCCCCACTGTGATTCATTTACATTGCACTATGCATTGTTGCAGAACTTTGGTACCAAACTACTGCAACAGTTCTGCAGTGTGTGAACTCAACCTAAAAAGCAGCAGTCAGTAAGTCCGGGACATGGAGATGCTGTTGGTGTTTCCCCCGAAAATAAGATCTACATTGAAAATAAGCCCTACCCTTATTTTGCAGGATTTTTGGGGAGGGTCTAAATATAAGCCCTACTCCCAAAATAAGCCTTAGCTGCATTACATTAAAAAAGGAATACCTACCTAGCAGGCTCGGTCCGGGTCAACCATCTGCTGTCTGGAGCTCCGCCGTGCGCTCTGCAGTCCTCGTTCTCCCACTGAAGATCACTTTTTGGTTACAGGATTCATGAAAAAAACATCTCATCTCCAGAAAGCAATGGTTGTGATTGGCTGAGCAGTGCAAGAAGAACCAATCACAGCCATCGCATTGTGGAGGCAGGATTTATTAATTGGCCAATCAATGTCATGGCTCAGCTCATTGAAGCTCCAAACAGCAGTGGGAGGGACCTGCACCAAATCTCCTAGGTACGTTTAATAAGACATCCCCTGAAAATAAAACATAGAGCCTCTTTTGGGGCAAAAATTAATGACAGGGTCTTATTTTCGTAGAAACACGATAATGCGTTGCTAATAACCATGTCAGACGGTCGCACAGCTAGTCCATAGTTACTCTGGTCTGTGTGGTTGGAGAGTGCCGTAAGCTAGTGAGTAGAAGATGAGGACCTGCAGGTAGAGAGCAAGGGATGAACTAAAAAATCTAGCGATCAATAGGGGGTAAGTAATAGTTCCTGGTCTCTGGATAAATATGACGACTTCCCAATATCACACAATACAAGGCATCTTTTACACGGAGCAACTATTACTCAGCTCATCACTCCGAAAAAGTCTCTGAAGTCTATGAACAGCAGTTGTTTATTTACCTTTACATAGAGGGATGATTGTTCATTAGTCGTTCGCCAAAATATTGTTTGTAGGGGGATCTCCATTCAAATTTGTTCATAATTCGTTCCAGTGCGACTTTACACCAGATGACTTTTGATCAATCAGCGACTATTTTTTAGTTGAGCGGAAGCAAAATGACGAGTGAGCAAATTGTTCTGCATCATCTTTCTGCCATGTTTAAGCAGGACGACTATCCAGTCGCTGTGACCCATACTGATCACAAGAATGGAGGGCCAAGATACCTGTAGGAGAGCTGCTGCCCCTTATAGTGTAGACACATTTCTGCTCTCCTCTATTGGCAGTGTTGGGTATTGCAGCTCAGCCCTATCGCCATCATTGGCTCCTTCATTCTTTTGACTGGTGGTGATCTCGGCGGTCGGACCGGCACTGATCTCACATTGTGCTATTTTAGGGATACTTCAGTGATAGATGCCGATAAGAACATGGAGGAGATGATTCAGCATTATGAAGAGAATCGCGGGAAGATCCTTGCAGCTTGACAGAAGAACGGCGCCGTTACATTGTGCCTCATAATGCAAGAGGATATTTAAAAAAAGTAAAACGAAGAAGCGCGCCAATCCAAGAGCAGCCGCCATCTTTATGCAAGAGGAACTAAGTGGCTTCACTATATGGGAACAGATATGATATAAATCCAACTGCACCATTATGGGGGACCGAGAGCCGACTCACAAGGTGCTATCGGTGGACCAATGTTCCATCGCTTCCCATCAGTATCTGATGAGTCTAATAGAGGATATCATGTAAATAGTCATATTTATTCATCTCCGCTCACCTGTTATATTTCTTCCCTTTAGAGGGCCCATTTCCTTCTGTTCCTTACACTGATGTTACTGCTGTCGTTTCTTCATGTTGGTTTACTGAATGTGGTAAATAAACTGGAAGTATTGTAAAGTACATGAGAGTTTTGTTCCCGCTGCATTCCCATGATGATTGGCTCACAGCAGGTTTGAACGTGATTTTTAAAAGGTGAGAAGAGTAAAGCCCGACTAAGGGCGGACACCCACTAGCGGTTTTTTCTCTCTTGCGCTGCGAGAGTGAGAGAAAACACTCGCCTTGCAGCGCAAGAAAAACGCTGGGATATCGCTAGTGTTTTCCATGGGGCCAGCAGCAGCAGCACTAGCCCCATTGAAAACATAGGGAGAAGACCGCGGACTTTTGCCACAGCTGTCACAGCTGTGGCAGAAGTCCAGCATGCTATCCCATTGCTTTCAATGGGGTTGGCACTGCTGCCAGCACCATTGAAAGCAGTGGTTTGTAGCAAGCCCCGCAGCATGATTTTCGGGGAACGGCTTGAAATATAAGCCCTTCCCTGAAAATCATCATTAGCTGGTTAAAAAAAAAACAAAAAAAATTTATTCACCTCTCTGCCGCTCAGGCACGTCCTCCGGCTGGCTCCCCTGCACTGCTGTCCAGCACTTTCAGCAGGCGGGAATTTAAAAATCCCGGCCTCCTGAAAGGGCTGTGCTGATTGGCTGAGCACTCAGCCAATTACAGCCAGCACTTAGCTAATCATGAATGCAGGAGTACAGATGATTCCAAGATGGCGGTAAGAGATACAGTGGGTGGGCTTGATGAGTATGAGGGGGATGCAGTGGGTGGTTTCACAATTTGGCTGAGATGCCAGTGCTGTGTATTGTGTAAAATGGAGCCATAGGAGTCAGAAACTGCTGCAGACCAGAAGGCAAGGATACAAACAACCAACCCAACGAAGGGAGGACCCCCCAGCATCGTGGAACAGGCTCAAATTTGTAAAAAAAAAAAAAAAAGGATGTGAAGGTATTCAAAGCCATACATGTAATATGAGGAAGGCAAGATTGATACCTTATTGTAGCATCAGGAAAACCCCTTTAATTACAGTCTGAGGAACTGCAGAACAGGAGTATTAATATGGGTCACCTATAAACTGTAACTATGAATGGTGGCAGATAGTTCAGTCAAATCTTCACACTTTTAAATGTCTTTTTTCCAATATTAGCGCCCCTCTTGTCCACTGCTAGTGGCTGGTATTGCACGTCACCCCTTACTTTTGAATAAGAAAGACCTCCAATACACACAGGCCGTGTTCAAGAGAGGGGCTGTTTTGTAAGACGACTTGAGGTCATAGTGCATCTATAGTCACCCATAGCTCTGTATACAATTTACAAAGACCCCGGAGCCATCCATATATATCCCACTTCTGTGCTCCATGCAGTCTTGCAGACATACAGAGAATCTTCAGCTGCGTACCCTCCTCCTCCTCGTCTTATTTACTTCAACACTAAGGTGATTTGTGGAAGACTCAGGATGTTGCTGAATAAACCTAAATTATATCCTGTAGGGTTTGTAGTTTTCTTCTAGAGGGACTTTTCCCATCTGATACTTGGTTTTCCCATTTGCCAAGCGGCATCAGAGTTGTTCATCTCCCTGTTTGCCCGGAGCCCACTGGGTATGATCACACAGGAACTGGAAAGATGAAGAGGCTCTTTCATTAGTGCACAAAAAGCTACATAAACTTGGACTTCTCTACCAGCTTTTGGTCAGTAGCCTCGTCTCCACACTAGAACTATATGGGAGCAAACCAAAGGGGAAAAACAGCTAAAATCGTAATAAATACCAAAGTGTTCACCAAGGTGTATATTAGGACCTGCCTTATGGAAGCACTTATATCACAAACCAGGATGTTACTCTACTGGTACTGTAAGCCAGGGGTGCACAACATACCGCCCGCAGGCCACATGTGGCCCACAGTGCCATTCTGTGCCGCCCAAGCCGTCTGCACCCTGAAATATCTATGTGTGGCAGCTCATATGTAGTTTCCACATCAGGGTGAAGAGTGGGGGCACATAGCAGGGCAACAAGAATGGGCAAGTATGAAGGGTGAGGTGTGTAGCCATATCTGGGCCCCTTATGTATTAGAACAAGTACTAAGGGTGCACTGTGTAGTCATGTGTGGGTGCCCTATATATTAGGACAAGTATTAAGGGTGTACTGTGTATTCATGTCTGGGTCCCCTATATATTAGGACAAGTACTAAGGGTGCACTGTGTAGTCATGTGTGGGTCTCCTATATATTATGATAAGTACTAAGGGTGCACTGTGTAGCCATGTCTGGGTGCCCTATATATTAGGACAAGTACTAAGGGTGCACTGTGTAGCCATGTCTGGGTCCCCTATATATTAGGACAAGTACTAAGGGTGCACTGTGTAGCCATGTCTGCGCCCCTTATGTATTAGAACAAGTACTAAGGGTGCACTGTGTAGCCACGTCTGGGTCCCTATGTATTAGGACAAGTACTAAGGGTGCACTGTGTAGCCATATCTGAGTCCCCCACATATATTACGACAAGTACTAAGGGTGCACTGTGTACCCATATCTGGTCTCCTATATATTAGGACAAGTACTAAGGGTGCACTGTGTAGCCATGTCTGGGCCCCCTGTATATTAGGACAAGTACTAAGGGTGCACTGTGTAGTCATGTCTGGGCTCCTAGATATTAGGACAAGTACTAAGGGTGCACTGTGTAGTCATGTCTGGGCCCCTTATGTATTAAAACAAGTACTAAGCGTGCACTGTGTAGTCATGTCTGGGTCCCTATAAATTAGGACAAGTACTAAGGGTGCACTGTGTAGCCATGTCTGGGTCCCCTATATATTAAGACAAGTACTAAGGGTGCACTGTGTAGTCATGTCTGGGTCCCCTATATATTAGGACAAGTACTAAGGGTGCACTGTGTAGTCATGTCTGGGTCCCCTGTATATAAGGACAAGTACTAAGGGTGCACTGTGTAGCCATGTCTGAGTCCCTATATATTAGAACAAGTACTAACTGAGCCCTGTGGAGCCATGTCTGGGTCTCCTATATATTAGGAGAAGTACTAAGGGTGAACTGTGTAGTCATGTCAGGGTCTCCTGCATATTAGGACGAGTACTAAGGGTGCACTGTGTAGCCATATTGGGTCTCCTATATATGAGGACAAGTACTAAGGGTGCACTGTGTAGCCATGTCTGGGCCCCTATATATTAGGACAAGTACTAAGGGTGCACTGTGTGGCCATGTCTTGGTCCCCTATATATTAGGACAAGTACTAAGGGTGAACTGTGTAGCCATGTCTGGGTCCCCTATATATTAGGACAAGTACTAAGGGTGCACTGTGTAGCCATATCTGGTCCCCTATATATTAGGACAAGTACTAAGGGTGAACTGTGTAGCCATGTCTGGGTCCCCTATATATTAGGACAAGTACTAAGGGTGCACAGTGTACCCATATCTGGTCTCCTATATATTAGGACAAGTACTAAGGGTGCACTGTGTAGCCATGTCTTGGTCCCCTGCACATTAGGACAAGTACTAAGGGTGCACTGTGTAGCCATATCTGGTCTCCTATATATTAGGACAAGTACTAAGGGGGCACTGTGTAGCCATGTCTGGGTCCCTATATATTAGGACAAGTACTAAGGGTGCACTGTGTGGCCATGTCTTGGTCCCCTATATATTAGGACAAGTACTAAGGGTGAACTGTGTAGCCATGTCTGGGTCCCCTATATATTAGGACAAGTACTAAGGGTGCACAGTGTACCCATATCTGGTCTCCTATATATTAGGACAAGTATTAAGGGTGCACTGTGTAGCCATGTCTTGGTCCCCTGCACATTAGGACAAGTACTAAGGGTGCACTGTGTAGCCATGTCTTTGTTCCCCTGCATATTAGGACAAGTACTAAGGGTGCACTGTGTAGGCATGTCTTGGTCCCCTGCATATTCAGACAAGTACTAAGGCTGTATTGTGTAGCCATGTCTGCGCACCTTATGTATTAGAACAAGTACTAAGGGTGCACTGTGGAGCCACGTCTGGATCCTCTGTATATTAGGACAAGTACTAAGGGTGCACTGTGTAGCGATGTCTGGGTCCCCTATATATTAGAACAAGTACTAAGGGTGCACTGTGTACCCATATCTGGTCTCCTATATATTAGGACAAGTACTAAGGGTGTACTGTGTAGCCATATCTGAGTCGCCTACATATATTAGGACAAGTACTAAGGGTGCACTGTGTAGCCATGTCTTGGTCCCCTGCATATTAAGACAAGTACTAAGGCTGTATTGTGTAGCCATGTCTGCGCCCCTTATGTATTAGAACAAGTACTATGGGTGTACTGTGTAGTCATGTCTGAGTCCTCTATATATTAGGACAAGTACTCAGGGTGCACTGTGTAGCCATGTCTGGGTCTCCTGTAAATTAGGACAAGTACAAAGGGTGCACTGTGTACCCATATCTGGTCTCCTATATATTAGGACCAGTACTAAGGGTGCACTGTGTAGCCATATCTTTGTTCCCCTGCATATTAGGACAAGTACTATGGGTGCACTGTGTAGTCATGTCTTGGTCTCCTGTATATTAGGACAAGTACTAAGGGTGCACTGTGTAGTCATGTCTGGGTCCCCTGCATATTAGGACAAGTACTAAAGGTGCACTGTGTAGTCATGTCTGGGCCCCCTGTATATTAGGACAAGTACTAAGGGTGCACTGTGTAGTCATGCCTGGGTCTCCTGTAAATTAGGACAAGTACAAAGGGTGCACTGTGTAGCCATGTCTGGGTCTCCTATATATAAGGACAAGTACTATGGGTGCACTGTGTAGCCATATCTGGTCTCCTATATATTACGACAAGTACTAAGGGTGCACTGTGTGGTCATGTCTGGGCCCCCTGTATATTAGGACAAGTACTAAGGGTGCACTGTGTAGTCATGTCTGGGTCTCCTGTAAATTAGGACAAGTACAAAAGGTGCACTGTCTAGCCATGTCTGGGTCCCCTGCATATTAGGACAAGTACTAAGGGTGCACTGTGTAGCCATGTCTGGTCTCCTATATATTAGGACAAATACTAAGGGTGCACGGTGTAGCCATGTCTTGGTCCCCTGCATATTAGGACAAGTACTAAGGGTGCATTGTGTACCCATATCTGGTCTCCTATATATTAGGACACGTACTAAGGGTGCACTGTGTAGTCATATCTGGTCTCCTATATATTAGGACAAGTACTAAGGGTGCACTGTGTACCCATATCTGGTCCCCTATAAATTAGGACAAGTACTAAGGGTGCACTGCGTACCCATATCTGGTCTCCTATATATTAGGACCAGTACTAAAGGTGCACTGTATAGCCATGTCTGGTCTCCTCTATATTAGGACAAGTACTATGGGTGCACTGTGTAGTCATGTCTTGGTCCCCTGCATATTAGGACAAGTACTAAGGGTGCACTGTGTAGCCATATCTCTGTTCCCCTGCATATTAGGACAAGTACTAAGGGTGCACTGTGTAGTCATGTCTTGGTCCCCTGCATATTAAGACAATTACTAAGGGTGCACTGTATAGCCATATTGGGTCTCCTGTATATTAGGACAAGTACTAAGGGTGCACTGTGTAGCCATATTGGGTCTCCTATATATTAGGACAAGTACTAAGGGTGCACTGTGTAGCCGTATCTGGACTCCTATATATTAGGACAATTATTAAGGGTGCACTGTGTAGCCATATCTGGGTCCCCTGCATATTAGGACAAGTACTAAGGGTTCAGTGTGTAGCCATATTGGGTCTCCTATATATTAGGACAAGTAGTAAGGGTGCACTGTGTAGCCGTATCTGGTCTCCTATATATTAGGACAGGTACTAAGGGTGGCCTGTGTAGCCATGTCTGGGTCCCCTATATATTAGGACAAGTACTAAGGGTGCACTGTGTAGCCATGTCTGAGTCCCTATATATTAGAACAAGTACTAACTGTGCCCTGTGTAGCCATGTCTGGTCCCCTATATAATAGGACAAGTACTAAGGGTGCACTGTGTAGCCATGTCTTGGTCCCCTGCATATTAGGACAAGTACTAAGGGTGCACTGTGTAGCCATATCTGGTCCCCTATATATTAGGACAAGTACTAAGGGTGCACTGTGTAGTCACGTCTGGGTCCCCTACCTGTTAGGACAAGTACTAAGGGTGCACTGTGTAGCCATATCTGGTCTCCTATATATTACGACAAGTACTAAGGGTGCACGGCGTAGCCATATCTGGTCTCCTATATATTAGGACAAGTACTAAGGGTGCACTGTGTAGTCACGTCTGTGTCCCCCGCATATTAGGACAAGTACTAAAGGTGCACTGTGTAGTCATGTCTGGGTCCCTATATATTAGGACAAGTTCTAAGGGTGCACTGTGTAGTCATGTCTGGGTCTCCTGTATATTAGGACAAGTACTAAGGGTGCACTGTGTAGCCATGTCTGGTCCCCTATATATTAGGACAAGTACTAAGGGTGCACTGTGTAGCCGTATCTGGTCTCCTATATATTAGGACAGGCATTAAGGGTGCCCTGTGTAGCCATGTCTGGGTCCCCTATATATTAGGACAAGTACTAAGGGTGCACTGTGTAGCCATGTCTGAGTCCCTATATATTAGAACAAGTACTAACTGTGCCCTGTGTAGCCATGTCTGGTCCCCTATATATTAGGACAAGTACTAAGGGTGCACTGTGTAGCCATGTCTTGGTCCCCTGCATATTAGGACAAGTACTAAGGGTGCACTGTGTACCCATATCTGGTCTCCTATATATTAGGACAAGTATTAAGGGTGCACTGTTTAGCCATATCTGGGTCCCCTGCATATTAGGACAAGTACTAAGGGTGCACTGTGTAGCCATATCTTTGTTCCCCTGCATATTAGGACAAGTACTAAGGGTGCACTGTGTAGTCATGTCTTGGTCCCCTGCATATTAAGACAATTACTAAGGGTGCACTGTATAGCCATATTGGGTCTCCTGTATATTAGGACAAGTACTAAGGGTGCACTGTGTAGCCATATTGGGTCTCCTATATATTAGGACAAGTACTAAGGGTGCACTGTGTAGCCGTATCTGGACTCCTATATATTAGGACAAGTATTAAGGGTGCACTGTGTAGCCATATCTGGGTCCCCTGCATATTAGGACAAGTACTAAGGGTTCAGTGTGTAGCCATATTGGGTCTCCTATATATTAGGACAAGTAGTAAGGGTGCACTGTGTAGCCGTATCTGGTCTCCTATATATTAGGACAGGTACTAAGGGTGGCCTGTGTAGCCATGTCTGGGTCCCCTATATATTAGGACAAGTACTAAGGGTGCACTGTGTAGCCATGTCTGAGTCCCTATATATTAGAACAAGTACTAACTGTGCCCTGTGTAGCCATGTCTGGTCCCCTATATAATAGGACAAGTACTAAGGGTGCACTGTGTAGCCATGTCTTGGTCCCCTGCATATTAGGACAAGTACTAAGGGTGCACTGTGTAGCCATATCTGGTCCCCTATATATTAGGACAAGTACTAAGGGTGCACTGTGTAGTCACGTCTGGGTCCCCTACCTGTTAGGACAAGTACTAAGGGTGCACTGTGTAGCCATATCTGGTCTCCTATATATTACGACAAGTACTAAGGGTGCACGGCGTAGCCATATCTGGTCTCCTATATATTAGGACAAGTACTAAGGGTGCACTGTGTAGTCACGTCTGGGTCCCCCGCAGATTAGGACAAGTACTAAAGGTGCACTGTGTAGTCATGTCTGGGTCCCTATATATTAGGACAAGTTCTAAGGGTGCACTGTGTAGTCATGTCTGGGTCTCCTGTATATTAGGACAAGTACTAAGGGTGCACTGTGTAGCCATGTCTGGTCCCCTATATATTAGGACAAGTACTAAGGGTGCACTGTGTAGCCGTATCTGGTCTCCTATATATTAGGACAGGCACTAAGGGTGCCCTGTGTAGCCATGTCTGGGTCCCCTATATATTAGGACAAGTACTAAGGGTGCACTGTGTAGCCATGTCTGGGTCCCTATATATTAGAACAAGTACTAACTGTGCCCTGTGTAGCCATGTCTGGTCCCCTATATATTAGGACAAGTACTAAGGGTGCACTGTGTAGCCATGTCTTGGTCCCCTGCATATTAGGACAAGTACTAAGGGTGCACTGTGTACCCATATCTGGTCTCCTATATATTAGGACAAGTATTAAGGGTGCACTGTTTAGCCATATCTGGGTCCCCTGCATATTAGGACAAGTACTAAGGGTGCACTGTGTAGCCATATCTTTGTTCCCCTGCATATTAGGACAAGTACTAAGGGTGCACTGTGTAGTCATGTCTGGCCCCCTATATATTAGGACAAGTACTAAGCGTGCACTGTGTAGCCATATCTGGGTCCCCTGCATATTAGGACAAGTACTAAGGGTGCACTGTGTAGCCATATCTTTGTTCCCCTGCATATTAGGACAAGTACTAAGGGTGCACTGTGTAGCCATGTCTGGGTCCCTATATATTAGGACAAGTACTAAGGGTGCAGTGTGTAGTCATGTCTGGGTCTCCTGTATATTAGGATAAGTACTAAGGGTGCACTGTGTAGTCATGTCTGGGTCCCTATGTATTAGGACAAGTACTAAGGGTGCACTGTGTAGCCATATCTGAGTCCCCTACATATATTAGGACAAGTAGTAAGGGTGCACCATGTAGCCATATTGGGTCTCCTATATATTAGGACAAGTACTAAGGGTGCACTGTGTAGCCATGTCTTGGTCCCCTGCATATTAGGACAAGTACTAAGGGTGCACTGTGTAGCCATGTCTTGTCTCCTATATATCAGGACAAGTACTAAGGGTGCACGGTGTAGCCATATCTGGTCCCTTATATATTAGGACAAGTACTAAGGGTGCACTGTGTAGCCATGTCTTGGTCCCCTGCATATTAGGACCAGTACTAAGGGTACACTGTATAGCCATATCTGGTCTCCTATATATTAGGACAAGTACTAAGGGTGCACTGTGTAGCCATATTGGGTCTCCTATATATTAGGACAAGTACTAAGGGTGCACTGTGTAGCCATGTCTTGGTCCCCTGCATATTAGGACCAGTACTAAGGGTGCACTGTGTAGCCATACCTGGTCTCCTATATATTAGGACAAGTACTAAGGGTGCACTGTGTACCCATATCTGGTCTCCTATATATTAGGACAGGTACTAAGGGTGCCCTGTGTAGCCATGTCTGGGTCCCCTATATATTAGGACAAGTACTAAGGGTGCACTGTGTAGCCATGTCTGAGTCCCTATATATTAGAACAAGTACTAACTGTGCCCTGTGTAGCCATGTCTGGTCCCCTATATAATAGGACAAGTACTAAGGGTGCACTGTGTAGCCATGTCTTGGTCCCCTGCATATTAGGACAAGTACTAAGGGTGCACTGTGTAGTCATGTCTGGGTCCCTTTATATTAGGACAAGTACTAAGGGTGCACTGTGTAGTCATGTCTGCGTCCCTATATATTAGAACAAGTACTAACTGTGCCCTGTGGAGCCATGTCTGGGTCCCCTATATATTAGGACAAGTACTAAGGGTGCACTGTGTAGTCATATCTGGTCTCCTATATATTAGGACAAGTACTAAGGGTGCACTGTGTAGTCACGTCTGGGTCCCCTGCATATTAGGACAAGTACTAAAGCTGCACTGTGTAGTCATGTCTGGGCCCCCTGTATATTAGGACAAGTACTAAGGGTGCACTGTGTAGTCATGTCTGGGTCTCCTGTATATTAGGACAAGTACTAAGGGTGCACTGTGTAGCCATGTCTGGGCCCCTATATATTAGGACAAGTACTAAGGGTGCACTGTGTAGCCATGTCTGGGTCTCCTATATATTAGGACAAGTACTATGGGTGCACTGTGTAGCCATGTCTGGTCTCCTATATATTAGGACAAGTACTAAGGGTGCACGGTGTAGCCATGTCTTGGTCCCCTGCATATTAGGACAAGTACTAAGGGTGCATTGTGTACCCATATCTGGTCTCCTATATATTAGGACAAGTACTAAGGGTGCACGGTGTACCCATATCTGGTCCCCTATATATTAGGACTAGTACTAAGGGTGCACTATGTACCCATATCTGGTCTCCTATATATTAGGACCAGTACTAAGGGTGCACTGTGTAGCCATATCTTTGTTCCCCTGTATATTAGGACAAGTACTAAGGGTGCACTGTGTAGTCATGTCTTGGTCCCCTGCATATTAAGACAATTACTAAGGGTGCACTGTGTAGTCTTGTCTGGCCCCCTATATATTAGGACAAGTACTAAGTGTGCACTGTATAGCCATATTGGGTCTCCTGTATATTAGGACAAGTACTAAGGGTGCACTGTGTAGCCATATTGGGTCTCCTATATATTAGGACAAGTACTAAGGGTGCACTGTGTAGCCGTATCTGGTCTCCTATATATTAGGACAGGAACTAAGGGGGCCCTGTGTAGCCATGTCTCGTCTCCTATATATTAGGACAAGTACTAAGGGTGCACGGTGTAGCCATGTCTTGGTCCCCTGCATAATAGGACAAGTACTAAGCGTACACTGTGTACCCATATCTGTTCTCCTATATATTAGGACAAGTATTAAGGGTGCACTGTGTAGCCATATCTGGGTCCCCTGCATATTAGGACAAGTACTAAGGGTGCACTGTGTAGCCATATCTTTGTTCCCCTGCATATTAGGAAAAGTACTAAGGGTGCACTGTGTAGTCATGTCTGCCCCCTATATATTAGGACAAGTACTAAGGGTGCACTGTGTAGCCATATCTGGGTCCCCTGCATATTAGGACAAGTACTAAGGGTGCACTGTGTAGCCATGTCCGAGTCCCTATATATTAGGACAAGTACTAAGGGTGCACTGTGTAGCCATGTCTGGCCCCCTATATATTAGGACAAGTACTAAGGGTGCACTGTGTAGCCATGTCTGGCCCCCTATATACTAGGACAAGTACTAAGGGTGCACTGTATAGCCATGTCTGTGTCCCTATATATTAGGACAAGTACTAAGGGTGCACTGTGTAGTCATGTCTGGGTCTCCTGTATATTAGGACAAGTACTAAGGGTGTACTGTGTAGCCATATTGGGTCCCCTTTATATTAGGACAAGTACTAAGGGTGCACTGTGTAGCCATGTCTGGGTCCCCTATATATTAGGACAAGTACTAAGGGTGCACTGTGTAGCCATGTATAGGTCCCCTATATATTAGGACAAGTACTAAGGGTGCACTGTGTAGCCATGTCTGGTCCCCTATATATTAGGACAAGTACTAAGGGTGCACTGTGTACCCATATCTGGTCTCCTATATAGTAGGACAAGTATTAAGGGTGCACTGTTTAGCCATATCTGGGTCCCCTGCATATTAGGACAAGTACTAAGGGTGCACTGTGTAGCCATATCTTTGTTCCCCTGCATATTAGGAAAAGTACTAAGGGTGCACTGTGTAGTCATGTCTGGCCCCCTATATATTAGGACAAGTACTAAGTGTGCACTGTGTAGCCATATCTGGGTCCCCTGCATATTAGGACAAGTACTAAGGGTGCACTGTGTAGCCATGTCTGGGTCCCCTATATATTAGGACAAGTACTAAGGGTGCCCTGTGGAGCCATGTCTGGGTCTCCTATATATTAGGACAAGTACTAAGGGTGCACTGTGTAGTCATGTCTGGGTCTCCTGTATATTAGGACAAGAACTAAGGGTGCACTGTGCAGCCATGTCTGGTCTCCTATATATTAGGACAAGTACTAAGGGTGCACTGTGTAGTCACGTCTGGGTCCCCTGCATATTAGGACAAGTACTAAAGGTGCACTGTGTAGTCATGTCTGGGTCCCCTGTATATTAGGACAAGTACTAAGGGTGCACTGTGTAGTCATGTCTGGGTCTCCTGTAAATTAGGACAAGTACAAAGGGTGCACTGTGTAGCCATGTCTGGGTCTCCTATATATTAGGACAAGTACTAAGGGTGCACTGTGTACCCATATCTGGTCCCCTATATATTAGGACAAGTACTAAGGGTGCACGGTGTAGCCTTGTCTTGGTCCCCTGCATATTAGGACAAGTACTAAGGGTACATTGTGTACCCATATCTGGTCTCCTATATATTAGGACAAGTACTAAGGGTGCACTGTGTAGTCATATCTGGTCTCCTATATATTAGGACAAGTACTAAGGGTGCACTGTGTACCCATATCTGGTCCCCTATATATTAGGACAAGTACTAAGGGTGCACTGCGTACCCATATTTGGTCTCCTATATATTAGGACCAGTACTAAGGGTGCACTGTATAGCCATGTCTGGTCTCCTATATATTAGGACAAGTACTATGGGTGCACTGTGTAGTCATGTCTTGGTCCCCTGCATATTAGGACAAGTACTAAGGGTGCACTGTGTAGCCATGTCTTGGTCCATTGCATATTAAGACAATTACTAAGGGTGTACTGTGTAGCCATATTGGGTCTCCTATATATTATGACAAGTACTAAGGGTGCACTGTGTACCCATATCTGGTCTCCTATATATTAGGACAAGTACTAAGGGTGCACTGTGTAGTCATATCTCCTCTCCTAATATTAGGACAAGTACTAAGGGTGCACTGTGTAGTCACGTCTGGGTCCCTTGCATATTAGGACAAGTACTAAAGGTGCAATGTGTAGTCATGTCTGGGTCCCTATGTATTAGGACAAGTATTAAGGGTGCACTGTGTAGTCATGTCTGGGTCCCTATATAGAAGACCAAGTACTAACTGTGCCCTGTGGAGCCATGTCTGGTCTCCTATATATTAGGACAAGTACTAAGGGTGCACTGTGAAGCCATGTCTGGGTCTCCTATATATTAGGACAAGTACTAAGGGTGCACTGTGTAGCCATATTGGGTCTCCTATATATTAGGACAAGTACTAAGGGTGCACTGTGTACCCATATCTGGTCTCCTATATATTAGGACAAGTACCAAGGGTGCACTGTGTACCCATATCTGGTCTCCTATATATTAGGACAAGTACTTAGGGTGCACTGTGTACCCATATCTGGTCTCCTATATATTAGGACAAGTACCAAGGGTGCACTGTGTACCCATGTCTGGGTCTCCTATATATTAGGACAAGTACTAAGGGTGCACTGTGTACCCATATCTGGTCTTCTATATATTAGGACAAGTACCAAGGGTGCACTGTGTACCCATATCTGGTTTCCTATATATTAGGACAAGTACTAAGGGTGCACTGTGTACCCATATCTGGTCTCCTGTATATTAGGATAAGTACAAATGGTGCACTGTGTAGTCATATCTGGGTCCCTATATATTGGGACAAGTACTAAGGGTGCACTGTGTAGCCATGTTTGGGTCCCTATATATTAGGACAAGTACTAAGGGTGCACTGTGTAGCCATGTCTTTGTTCCCCTGCATATTAGGACAAGTACTATGGGTGTACTGTGCAGCCATGTCTTGGTCCCCTGCATATTAATACAAGTACTAAGGGTGCACTGTGTAGCCAAGTCTGGTCTCCTATATATTAGGACAAGTACTAAGGGTGCACTGTGTAGTCATGTCGGGGTCCCTATATATTAGGACAAGTACCAAGGGTGCACTGTGTAGCCATGTCTTGGGCCCCTTATGTATTAGGACAAGTACTAAGGGTGCCCTGTGTAGCCATGTCTGAGTCCCTATATATTAGAACAAGTACTAACTGTGCTCTGTGGAGCCATGTCTGGTTCCCTATATATTAGGACAAGTACTAAGGGTGCACTGTGTAGCCATGTCTGGTCCCCTATATATTAGGACAAGTACTAAGGGTGCCCTGTGTAGCCATGTCTTGGTCTCCCATATATTAGGACAAGTACTAAGGGTGCACTGTGTAGCCATGTCTGGGTCTCCTATATATTAGGACAAGTACTAAGGGTGCCCTGTGTAGCCATGTCTGGGTCTCCTATATATTAGTATAAGTACTAAGGGTGCACTGTGTAGCCATGTCTGGTCTCCTATATATTAGGACAAGTACTAAGGGTACCCTGTGTAGTCATGGCTTGGTCCCCTGCATATTAGGACAAGTACTAAGGGTGCTCTGTGTAGCCATGTCTTTGTTCCCCTGCATATTAGAACAAGTACTAAGGGTGCACTGTGTAGCCATGTCTGGGTCCCCTATATATTAGGACAAGTACCAAAGGTGCACTGTGTACCCATATCTGGTCTCCTACATATTAGGACAAGTACAAAGGGTGCACTGTGTAGTCATGTCTGGGTCCCTATATATTAGGAAAAGTACTAAGGGTGCACTGTGTAGTCATGTCTGGCCCCCTATATATTAGGACAAGTACTAAGCGTGCACTGTGTAGCCATATCTGGGTCCCCTGCATATTAGGACACGTACTAAGGGTGCACTGTGTAGCCATATCTTTGTTCCCCTGCATATTAGGACAAGTACTAAGGGTGCACTGTGTAGCCATGTCTGGCCCCCTATATATTAGGACAAGTACTAAGGGTGCACTGTGTAGTCATGTCTGGGTCTCCTGTATATTAGGACAAGTACTAAGGCTGCACTGTGTACCCATATCTGGTCTCCGATATATTAGGACAAGTACTAAGGGTGCACTGTATAGCCATGTCTGGTCTCCTATATATTAGGACAAGTACTAAGGGTGCACTGTGTAGCCATATCTGGTCTCCTATATATTAGGACAAATACTAAGGGTGCACTGTGTACCCATATCTGGTCTCCTATATATTAAGATAAGTACTAAGGGTGCACTGTGTAGCCATGTCTGGGTCCCTATATATTAGGATAAGTACTAAGGGTGCACTGTGTAGTCATGTCTGGGTCCCCTATATATTAGGACAAGTACTAAGGGTGCCCTGTGGAGCCATGTCTGGTCTCCTATATATTAGGACAAGTACTAAGGGTGCACTGTGTAGCCATGTCTGGTCTCCTATATATTAGGACAAGTACTAAGGGTGCACTGTGTAGCCATGTCTGGGTCTCCTATATATTAGGACAAGTACTAAGGGTGCACTGTGTACCCATATCTGGTCTCCTATATATTAGGACAAGTACTAACGGTACACTGTGTACCCATATCTGGTCTCCTATATATTAGGACAAGTACCAAGGGTGCACTGTGTACCCATATCTGGTCTCCTATATATTAGGACAAGTACCAAGGGTGCATTGTGTACCCATATCTGGTCTCCTATATATTAGGACAAGTACTAAGGGTGCACTGTGTAGTCATGTCTGGTCTCATGTATATTAGGATAAGTACAAAGGGTGCACTGTGTAGTCATATCAGGGTCCCTATATATTAGGACAAGTACTAAAGGTGCACTGTGTAGCCATGTCTGGGTCCCTATATATTAGGACAAGTACTAAGGGTGCACTGTGTAGCCATGTCTTTGTTCCTGTGCATATTAGGACAAGTACTATGGGTGTACTGTGTAGCCATGTCTTGGTCCCCTGCATATTAAGACAAGTACTAAGGGTGCACTGTGTAGTCATGTCTGGGTCCCCTATATATTAGGACAAGTACTAAGGTGCACTGTGTAGTCAAGTTGGGGTCCCTATATATTAGGACAAGTACTAAGGGTGCACTGTGTAGCCATGTCTTGGGCCCCTTATGTATTAGGACAAGTACTAAGGGTGCCCTGTGTAGCCATGTCTGAGTCCCTATATATTAGAACAAGTACTAACTGTGCTCTGTGGAGCCATGTCTGGTTCCCTATATATTAGTATAAGTACTAAGGGTGCACTGTGTAGCCATGTCTGGTCTCCTATATATTAGGACAAGTACTAAGTGTGCACTGTGTAGTCATGTCTTGGTCCCCTGCATATTAGGACAAGTACTAAGGGTGCTCTGTGTAGCCATGTCTTTGTTCCCCTGCATATTAGAACAAGTACTAAGGGTGCACTGTGTAGCCATGTCTGGGTCCCCTATATATTAGGACAAGTACCAAAGGTGCACTGTGTACCCATATCTGGTCTCCTATATATTAGGACAAGTACAAAGTGTGCACTGTGTAGTCATGTCTGGGTTCCTATATATTAGGACAAGTACTAAGGGTGCACTGTGTAGCCATGTCTGGGTCCCTATATATTAGGACAAGTACTAAAGTGCACTGTGTAGTCATGTTGGGATCCCTATATATTAGGACAAGTACTAAGGGTGCACTGTGTAGCCATGTCTTGGGCCCCTTATGTATTAGGACAAGTACTAAGGGTGCCCTGTGTAGCCATGTCTGGGTCTCCTATATATTAGGACAAGTACTAAGGGTGCACTGTGTACCCATGTCTTGGTCCCCTGCATATTAGGACAAGTACTAAGGGTGCACTGTGTAGCCATATCTGGTCTCCTATATATTAGGACAAGTACTAAGGGTGCACTGTGTAGCCATGTCTGGGTCTCCTGTATATTAGGACAAGTACTAAGGGTGCATTGTATAGCCATGTCTGGTCTCCTATATATTAGGACAAGTACTAAGCGTGCACTGTGTAGCCATATCTGGTCTCCTATATATTAGGATAAGTACTAACTGTGCTCTGTGGAGCCATGTCTGGTTCCCTATATATTAGGACAAGTACTAAGGGTGCACTGTGTAGCCATGTCTGGTCCCCTATGTATTAGGACAAGCACTAAGGGTGCACTGTGTAGCCATGTCTTGGTCTCCCATATATTAGGACAAGTACTATGGGTGCACTGTGTAGCCATGTCTTGGTCCCCTGCATATTAGGACAAGTTCTAAGGGTGCACTGTGTAGCCATGTCTGGTCTCCTATATATTAGGACAAGTACTAAGGGTGCACTGTGTAGCCATGTCTTTGTTCCCCTGCATATTAGAACAAGTACTAAGGGTGCACTGTGTAGCCATGTCTCGGTCCCCTATATATTAGGACAAGTACTAAGGGTGCACTGTGTACCCATATCTGGTGTCCTATATATTAGGACAAGTACTAAGGGTGCACTGTGTAGTCATGTCTGGGTCCCTATATATTAGGACAAGTACTAAGGGTGCACTGTGTAGCCATGTCTGGGACCCTATATATTAGGACAAGTACTAAGGGTGCACTGTGTAGTCATGTCTGGGTCTCCTGTATATTAGGACAAGTACTAAGGGTGCACTGTGTAGCCACGTCTTGGTCCCCTGCATATTAGGACAAGTACTAAGGGTGCACTGTGTACCCATATCTGGTCTCCTATATATTAGGACAAGTACTAAGGGTGCACTGTGTACCCATATCTGGTCTCCTATATATTAGGACAAGTACTAAGGGTGCACTGTGTAGCCATGTCTGGGTCTCCTGTATATTAGGACAAGTACTAAGGGTGCACTGTATAGCCATGTCTGGTCTCCTATATATTAGGACAAGTACCAAGGGTGCACTGTATAGCCATGTCTGGTCTCCTATATATTAGGACAAGTACTAAAGGTGCACTGTATAGCCATGTCTGAGTCCCTAAATATTAGGACAAGTACTAAGGGTGCACTGTGTAGTCATGTCTGGGTCCCTATATATTAGGACAAGTACTAAGGGTGCACTGTGTAGCCATGTCTGGGTCCCTATATATTAGGACAAGTACTAAGGGTGCAATGTTTAGTCATGTCTGGTCCCCTATATATTAGGACAAGTACTCAGGGTGCACTGTGTAGTCATGTCTGGTCCCCTATATATTAGGACAAGTACTCAGGGTGCACTGTGTAGTCATGTCTGGTCCCCTATATATTAGGACAAGTACTAACTGTGCCCTGTGGATCCATATCTGGTCTCCTATATATTAGAACAAGTATTAAGGGTGCACTGTGTAGTCATGTCTGGGTCTCCTGTATATTAGGACAAGTACTAAGGGTGCACTGTGCAGCCATGTCTTGGGCCCCTTATGTATTAGGACAAGTACTAAGGGTGCCCTGTGTAGCCATGTCTGAGTTCCTATATATTAGAACAAGTACTAACTGTGCTCTGTGGAGCCATGTCTGGTTCCCTATATATTAGGACAAGTACTAAGGGTGCACTGTGTAGCCATGTCTGGTCCCCTATATATTAGGACAAGTACTAAGGGTGCACTGTGTAGCCATGTCTTGGTCTCCCATATATTAGGACAAGTACTATGGGTGCACTGTGTAGCCATGTCTTGGTCCCCTGCATATTAGAACAAGTACTAAGGGTGCACTGTGTACCCATATCTGGTGTCCTATATATTAGGACAAGCACTAAGGGTGCACTGTGTAGCCATGTCTGGGTCCCTATATATTAGGACAAGTACTAAGGGTGCACTGTGTAGTCATGTCTGGGTCTCCTGTATATTAGGACAAGTACTAAGGGTGCACTGTGTACCCATATCTGGTGTCCTATATATTAGGACAAGCACTAAGGGTGCACTGTGTAGCCATGTCTGGGTCCCTATATATTAGGACAAGTACTAAGGGTGCACTGTGTAGTCATGTCTGGGTCTCCTGTATATTAGGACAAGTACTAAGGGTGCACTGTGTAGCCACGTCTTGGTCCCCTGCATATTAGGACAAGTACTAAGGGTGCGCTGTGTAGCCATATCTGGTCTCCTATATATTAGGACAAGTACTAAGGGTGCACTGTGTACCCATATCTGGTCTCCTATATATTAGGACAAGTACTAAGGGTGCACTGTGTAGCCATGTCTGGGTCTCCTGTATATTAGGACAAGTACTAAGGGTGCACTGTGCAGCCATGTCTTGGGCCCCTTATGTATTAGGACAAGTACTAAGGGTGCCCTGTGTAGCCATGTCTGAGTTCCTATATATTAGAACAAGTACTAACTGTGCTCTGTGGAGCCATGTCTGGTTCCCTATATATTAGGACAAGTACTAAGGGTGCACTGTGTAGCCATGTCTGGTCCCCTATATATTAGGACAAGTACTAAGGGTGCACTGTGTAGCCATGTCTTGGTCTCCCATATATTAGGACAAGTACTATGGGTGCACTGTGTAGCCATGTCTTGGTCCCCTGCATATTAGAACAAGTACTAAGGGTGCACTGTGTACCCATATCTGGTGTCCTATATATTAGGACAAGCACTAAGGGTGCACTGTGTAGCCATGTCTGGGTCCCTATATATTAGGACAAGTACTAAGGGTGCACTGTGTAGTCATGTCTGGGTCTCCTGTATATTAGGACAAGTACTAAGGGTGCACTGTGTACCCATATCTGGTGTCCTATATATTAGGACAAGCACTAAGGGTGCACTGTGTAGCCATGTCTGGGTCCTTATATATTAGGACAAGTACTAAGGGTGCACTGTGTAGTCATGTCTGGGTCTCCTGTATATTAGGACAAGTACTAAGGGTGCACTGTGTAGCCACGTCTTGGTCCCCTGCATATTAGGACAAGTACTAAGGGTGCGCTGTGTAGCCATATCTGGTCTCCTATATATTAGGACAAGTACTAAGGGTGCACTGTGTACCCATATCTGGTCTCCTATATATTAGGACAAGTACTAAGGGTGCACTGTGTAGCCATGTCTGGGTCTCCTGTATATTAGGACAAGTACTAAGGGTGCACTGTATAGCCATGTCTGGTCTCCTATATATTAGGACAAGTACCAAGGGTGCACTGTATAGCCATGTCTGGTCTCCTATATATTAGGACAAGTACTAAAGGTGCACTGTATAGCCATGTCTGAGTCCCTAAATATTAGGACAAGTACTAAGGGTGCACTGTGTAGTCATGTCTGGGTCCCTATATATTAGGACAAGTACTAAGGGTGCACTGTGTAGCCATGTCTGGGTCCCTATATATTAGGACAAGTACTAAGGGTGCACTGTGTAGTCATGTCGGGGTCTCCTGTATATTAGGATAAGTACTAAGGGTGCACTGTGTAGCCATGTCTGGTCCCCTATATATTAGGACAAGTACTAAGCGTGCACTGTGTAGCCATGTCTGGTCCCCTATATATTAGGACAAGTACTCAGGGTGCACTGTGTAGTCATGTCTGGTCCCCTATATATTAGGACAAGTACTAACTGTGCCCTGTGGATCCATACCTGGTCTCCTATATATTAGAACAAGTATTAAGGGTGCACTGTGTAGTCATGTCTGGGTCTCCTGTATATTAGGACAAGTACTAAGGGTGCACTGTGTAGCCATGTCTTGGTCCCCTGCATATTAGGACAAGTACTAAGGGTGCACTGTGTAGCCATGTCTTGGTCCCCTGCATATTAGGACAATTACTAAGGGTGCACTGTGTAGCCATGTCTGGGTCCCTATATATTAGGACAAGTACTAAGGGTGCACTGTGTAGCCATATTGGGTCTCCTATATATTAGGACAAGTACTAAGGGTGCACTGTGTAGCCATGTCTGGGTCCCCTGCATATTAGGACAAGTACTAAGGGTGCACTGTGCAGCCATATCTGGGTCTCCTGTATGTTAGGACAAGTACTAAGGGTGCACTGTGTAGCCATGTCTGGGCCCTCTGTATACTAGGACAAGTACTAAGGGTGCACTGTGTAGCCATGTCTTGGTCCCCTATATATTAGGACAAGTACTAAGGGTGCACTGTGTAGCCATGTCTGGGCCCTCTGTATACTAGGACAAGTACTAAGGGTGCACTGTGTAGCCATGTCTTGGTCTCCTATATATTAGGACAAGTACTAAGGGTGCACTGTATAGCCATATCTGGTCTCCTATATATTAGGACAAGTACTAAGGGTGCACTGTATAGCCATGTCTGGTCTCCTATATATTAGGACAAGTACTAAGCGTGCACTGTGTAGCCATATCTGGGACCCCTGCATATTAGGACAAGTACTAATGGTGCACTGTGTAGTCATGTCTGGCCCCCTATATATTAGGACAAGTACTAAGCGTGCACTGTGTAGCCATATCTGGGTCCCCTGCATATTAGGACAAGTACTAAGGGTGCACTGTGTAGCCATATCTTTGTTCCCCTGCATATTAGGACAAGTACTAAGGGTGCACTGTGTAGCCATATCTTTGTTCCCCTGCATATTAGGACAAGTACTAAGGGTGCACTGTGTAGCCATGTCTGGCCCCCTATATATTAGGACAAGTACTAAGGGTGCACTGTGTAGCCATGTCTTGGTCTCCCATATATTAGGACAAGTACTATGTGTGCACTGTGTAGCCATGTCTTGGTCCCCTGCATATTAGGACAAGTACTAAGGGTGCACTGTGTAGCCATGTCTGGTCTCCTATATATTAGGACAAGTACTAAGGGTGCACTGTGTAGTCCTGTCTGGGTCCCTATATATTAGGACAAGTACTAAGGGTGCACTGTGTAGCCATGTCTTTGTTCCCCTGCATATTAGAACAAGTACTAAGGGTGCACTGTGTAGCCATGTCTGGGTCCCCTATATATTAGGACAAGTACTAAGGGTGCACTGTGTACCCATATCTGGTGTCCTATATATTAGGACAAGTACTAAGGGTGCACTGTGTAGTCATGTCTGGGTCCCTATATATTAGGACAAGTACTAAGGGTGCACTGTGTAGCCATGTCTGGGACCCTATATATTAGGACAAGTACTAAGGGTGCACTGTGTAGTCATGTCTGGGTCTCCTGTATATTAGGACAAGTACTAAGGGTGCACTGTGTAGCCACGTCTTGGTCCCCTGCATATTAGGACAAGTACTAAGGGTGCACTGTGTAGCCATATCTGGTCTCCTATATATTAGGACAAGTACTAAGGGTGCACTGTGTACCCATATCTGGTCTCCTATATATTAGGACAAGTACTAAGGGTGCACTGTGTAGCCATGTCTGGGTCTCCTGTATATTAGGACAAGTACTAAGGGTGCACTGTATAGCCATGTCTGGTCTCCTATATATTAGGACAAGTACCAAGGGTGCACTGTATAGCCATGTCTGGTCTCCTATATATTAGGACAAGTACTAAAGGTGCACTGTATAGCCATGTCTGAGTCCCTAAATATTAGGACAAGTACTAAGGGTGCACTGTGTAGTCATGTCTGGGTCCCTATATATTAGGACAAGTACTAAGGGTGCACTGTGTAGCCATGTCTGGGTCCCTATATATTAGGACAAGTACTAAGGGTGCAATGTGTAGTCATGTCGGGGTCTCCTGTATATTAGGATAAGTACTAAGGGTGCACTGTGTAGCCATGTCTGGTCCCCTATATATTAGGACAAGTACTCAGGGTGCACTGTGTAGTCATGTCTGGTCCCCTATATATTAGGACAGGTACTAACTGTGCCCTGTGGATTCCATATCTGGTCTCCTATATATTAGAACAAGTATTAAGGGTGCACTGTGTAGTCATGTCTGGGTCTCCTGTATATTAGGACAAGTACTAAGGGTGCACTGTGCAGCCATGTCTTGGGCCCCTTATGTATTAGGACAAGTACTAAGGGTGCCCTGTGTAGCCATGTCTGAGTTCCTATATATTAGAACATGTACTAACTGTGCTCTGTGGAGCCATGTCTGGTTCCCTATATATTAGGACAAGTACTAAGGGTGCACTGTGTAGCCATGTCTGGTCCCCTATATATTAGGACAAGTACTAAGGGTGCACTGTGTAGCCATGTCTTGGTCTCCCATATATTAGGACAAGTACTATGGGTGCACTGTGTAGCCATGTCTTGGTCCCCTGCATATTAGGACAAGTACTAAGGGTGCACTGTGTAGCCATGTCTGGTCTCCTATATATTAGGACAAGTACTAAGGGTGCACTGTGTAGCCATGTCTTTGTTCCCCTGCATATTAGAACAAGTACTAAGGGTGCACTGTGTAGCCATGTCTGGGTCCCCTATATATTAGGACAAGTACTAAGGGTGCACTGTGTACCCATATCTGGTGTCCTATATATTAGGACAAGTACTAAGGGTGCACTGTGTAGCCATGTCTGGGTCCCTATATATTAGGACAAGTACTAAGGGTGCACTGTGTAGTCATGTCTGGGTCTCCTGTATATTAGGACAAGTACTAAGGGTGCACTGTGTAGCCACGTCTTGGTCCCCTGCATATTAGGACAAGTACTAAGGGTGCACTGTGTAGCCATATCTGGTCTCCTATATAGTAGGACAAGTATTAAGGGTGCACTGTTTAGCCATATCTGGGTCCCCTGCATATTAGGACAAGTACTAAGGGTGCACTGTGTAGCCATATCTTTGTTCCCCTGCATATTAGGAAAAGTACTAAGGGTGCACTGTGTAGTCATGTCTGGCCCCCTATATATTAGGACAAGTACTAAGCGTGCACTGTGTAGCCATATCTGGGTCCCCTGCATATTAGGACAAGTACTAAGGGTGCACTGTGTAGCCATGTCTGGGTCCCCTATATATTAGGACAAGTACTAAGGGTGCATTGTGTAGCCATGTCTGAGTCCCTATATATTAGAACAAGTACTAACTGTGCCCTGTGGAGCCATGTCTGGGTCTCCTATATATTAGGACAAGTACTAAGGGTGCACTGTGTAGTCATGTCTGGGTCTCCTGTATATTAGGACAAGTACTAAGGGTGCACTGTGCAGCCATGTCTGGTCTCCTATATATTAGGACAAGTACTAAGGGTGCACTGTGTAGTCACGTCTGGGTCCCCTGCATATTAGGACAAGTACTAAAGGTGCACTGTGTAGTCATGTCTGGGTCCCCTGTATATTAGGACAAGTACTAAGGGTGCACTGTGAAGTCATGTCTGGGTCTCCTGTAAATTAGGACAAGTACAAAGGGTGCACTGTGTAGCCATGTCTGGGTCTCCTATATATTAGGACAAGTACTAAGGGTGCACTGTGTACCCATATCTGGTCCCCTATATATTAGGACAAGTACTAAGGGTGCACGGTGTAGCCATGTCTTGGTCCCCTGCATATTAGGACAAGTACTAAGGGTACATTGTGTACCCATATCTGGTCTCCTATATATTAGGACAAGTACTAAGGGTGCACTGTGTAGTCATATCTGGTCTCCTATATATTAGGACAAGTACTAAGGGTGCACTGTGTACCCATATCTGGTCCCCTATATATTAGGACAAGTACTAAGGGTGCACTGCGTACCCATATTTGGTCTCCTATATATTAGGACCAGTACTAAGGGTGCACTGTATAGCCATGTCTGGTCTCCTATATATTAGGACAAGTACTATGGGTGCACTGTGTAGTCATGTCTTGGTCCCCTGCATATTAGGACAAGTACTAAGGGTGCACTGTGTAGCCATGTCTTGGTCCATTGCATATTAAGACAATTACTAAGGGTGTACTGTGTACCCATATCTGGTCTCCTATATATTAGGACAAGTACTAAGGGTGCACTGTGTAGTCATATCTCCTCTCCTAATATTAGGACAAGTACTAAGGGTGCACTGTGTAGTCACGTCTGGGTCCCTTGCATATTAGGACAAGTACTAAAGGTGCAATGTGTAGTCATGTCTGGATCCCTATGTATTAGGACAAGTATTAAGGGTGCACTGTGTAGTCATGTCTGGGTCCCTATATAGAAGACCAAGTACTAACTGTGCCCTGTGGAGCCATGTCTGGTCTCCTATATATTAGGACAAGTACTAAGGGTGCACTGTGAAGCCATGTCTGGGTCTCCTATATATTAGGACAAGTACTAAGGGTGCACTGTGTAGCCATATTGGGTCTCCTATATATTAGGACAAGTACTAAGGGTGCACTGTGTACCCATATCTGGTCTCCTATATATTAGGACAAGTACCAAGGGTGCACTGTGTACCCATATCTGGTCGCCTATATATTAGGACAAGTACTTAGGGTGCACTGTGTACCCATATCTGGTCTCCTATATATTAGGACAAGTACCAAGGGTGCACTGTGTACCCATGTCTGGGTCTCCTATATATTAGGACAAGTACTAAGGGTGCACTGTGTAGCCATATTGGGTCTCCTATATATTAGGACAAGTACTAAGGGTGCACTGTGTACCCATATCTGGTCTCCTATATATTAGGACAAGTACCAAGGGTGCACTGTGTACCCATATCTGGTTTCCTATATATTAGGACAAGTACTAATGGTGCACTGTGTACCCATATCTGGTCTCCTATATATTAGGACAAGTACTAAGGGTGCACTGTGTAGTCATGTATGGTCTCCTGTATATTAGGATAAGTACAAATGGTGCACTGTGTAGTCATATCTGGGTCCCTATATATTAGGACAAGTACTAAGGGTGCACTGTGTAGCCATGTTTGGGTCCCTATATATTAGGACAAGTACTAAGGGTGCACTGTGTAGCCATGTCTTTGTTCCCCTGCATATTAGGACAAGTACTATGGGTGTACTGTGTAGCCATGTCTTGGTCCCCTGCATATTAATACAAGTACTAAGGGTGCACTGTGTAGCCAAGTCTGGTCTCCTATATATTAGGACAAGTACTAAGGGTGCACTGTGCAGTCATGTCGGGGTCCCTATATATTAGGACAAGTACCAAGGGTGCACTGTGTAGCCATGTCTTGGGCCCCTTATGTATTAGGACAAGTACTAAGGGTGCCCTGTGTAGCCATGTCTGAGTCCCTATATAGTAGAACAAGTACTAACTGTGCTCTGTGGAGCTATGTCTGGTTCCCTATATATTAGGACAAGTACTAAGGGTGCACTGTGTAGCCATGTCTGGTCTCCTATATATTAGGACAAGTACTAAGGGTACCCTGTGTAGTCATGGCTTGGTCCCCTGCATATTAGGACAAGTACTAAGGGTGCTCTGTGTAGCCATGTCTTTGTTCCCCTGCATATTAGAACAAGTACTAAGGGTGCACTGTGTAGCCATGTCTGGGTCCCCTATATATTAGGACAAGTACCAAAGGTGCACTGTGTACCCATATCTGGTCTCCTACATATTAGGACAAGTACAAAGGGTGCACTGTGTAGTCATGTCTGGGTCCCTATATATTAGGAAAAGTACTAAGGGTGCACTGTGTAGTCATGTCTGGCCCCCTATATATTAGGACAAGTACTAAGCGTGCACTGTGTAGCCATATCTGGGTCCCCTGCATATTAGGACACGTACTAAGGGTGCACTGTGTAGCCATATCTTTGTTCCCCTGCATATTAGGACAAGTACTAAGGGTGCACTGTGTAGCCATGTCTGGCCCCCTATATATTAGGACAAGTACTAAGGGTGCACTGTGTAGTCATGTCTGGGTCTCCTGTATATTAGGACAAGTACTAAGGCTGCACTGTGTACCCATATCTGGTCTCCGATATATTAGGACAAGTACTAAGGGTGCACTGTATAGCCATGTCTGGTCTCCTATATATTAGGACAAGTACTAAGGGTGCACTGTGTAGCCATATCTGGTCTCCTATATATTAGGACAAATACTAAGGGTGCACTGTGTACCCATATCTGGTCTCCTATATATTAAGATAAGTACTAAGGGTGCACTGTGTAGCCATGTCTGGGTCCCTATATATTAGCATAAGTACTAAGGGTGCACTGTGTAGTCATGTCTGGGTCCCTATATATTAGGACAAGTACTAAGGGTGCCCTGTGGAGCCATGTCTGGTCTCCTATATATTAGGACAAGTACTAAGGGTGCACTGTGTAGCCATGTCTGGTCTCCTATATATTAGGATAAGTACTAAGGGTGCACTGTGTAGCCATGTCTGGTCCCCTATATATTAGGACAAGTACTCAGGGTGCACTGTGTAGTCATGTCTGGTCCCCTATATATTAGGACAGGTACTAACTGTGCCCTGTGGATTCCATATCTGGTCTCCTATATATTAGAACAAGTATTAAGGGTGCACTGTGTAGTCATGTCTGGGTCTCCTGTATATTAGGACAAGTACTAAGGGTGCACTGTGCAGCCATGTCTTGGGCCCCTTATGTATTAGGACAAGTACTAAGGGTGCCCTGTGTAGCCATGTCTGAGTTCCTATATATTAGAACATGTACTAACTGTGCTCTGTGGAGCCATGTCTGGTTCCCTATATATTAGGACAAGTACTAAGGGTGCACTGTGTAGCCATGTCTGGTCCCCTATATATTAGGACAAGTACTAAGGGTGCACTGTGTAGCCATGTCTTGGTCTCCCATATATTAGGACAAGTACTATGGGTGCACTGTGTAGCCATGTCTTGGTCCCCTGCATATTAGGACAAGTACTAAGGGTGCACTGTGTAGCCATGTCTGGTCTCCTATATATTAGGACAAGTACTAAGGGTGCACTGTGTAGCCATGTCTTTGTTCCCCTGCATATTAGAACAAGTACTAAGGGTGCACTGTGTAGCCATGTCTGGGTCCCCTATATATTAGGACAAGTACTAAGGGTGCACTGTGTACCCATATCTGGTGTCCTATATATTAGGACAAGTACTAAGGGTGCACTGTGTAGCCATGTCTGGGTCCCTATATATTAGGACAAGTACTAAGGGTGCACTGTGTAGTCATGTCTGGGTCTCCTGTATATTAGGACAAGTACTAAGGGTGCACTGTGTAGCCACGTCTTGGTCCCCTGCATATTAGGACAAGTACTAAGGGTGCACTTTGTAGCCATATCTGGTCTCCTATATAGTAGGACAAGTATTAAGGGTGCACTGTTTAGCCATATCTGGGTCCCCTGCATATTAGGACAAGTACTAAGGGTGCACTGTGTAGCCATATCTTTGTTCCCCTGCATATTAGGAAAAGTACTAAGGGTGCACTGTGTAGTCATGTCTGGCCCCCTATATATTAGGACAAGTACTAAGCGTGCACTGTGTAGCCATATCTGGGTCCCCTGCATATTAGGACAAGTACTAAGGGTGCACTGTGTAGCCATGTCTGGGTCCCCTATATATTAGGACAAGTACTAAGGGTGCATTGTGTAGCCATGTCTGAGTCCCTATATATTAGAACAAGTACTAACTGTGCCCTGTGGAGCCATGTCTGGGTCTCCTATATATTAGGACAAGTACTAAGGGTGCACTGTGTAGTCATGTCTGGGTCTCCTGTATATTAGGACAAGTACTAAGGGTGCACTGTGCAGCCATGTCTGGTCTCCTATATATTAGGACAAGTACTAAGGGTGCACTGTGTAGTCACGTCTGGGTCCCCTGCATATTAGGACAAGTACTAAAGGTGCACTGTGTAGTCATGTCTGGGTCCCCTGTATATTAGGACAAGTACTAAGGGTGCACTGTGTAGTCATGTCTGGGTCTCCTGTAAATTAGGACAAGTACAAAGGGTGCACTGTGTAGCCATGTCTGGGTCTCCTATATATTAGGACAAGTACTAAGGGTGCACTGTGTACCCATATCTGGTCCCCTATATATTAGGACAAGTACTAAGGGTGCACGGTGTAGCCATGTCTTGGTCCCCTGCATATTAGGACAAGTACTAAGGGTACATTGTGTACCCATATCTGGTCTCCTATATATTAGGACAAGTACTAAGGGTGCACTGTGTAGTCATATCTGGTCTCCTATATATTAGGACAAGTACTAAGGGTGCACTGTGTACCCATATCTGGTCCCCTATATATTAGGACAAGTACTAAGGGTGCACTGCGTACCCATATTTGGTCTCCTATATATTAGGACCAGTACTAAGGGTGCACTGTATAGCCATGTCTGGTCTCCTATATATTAGGACAAGTACTATGGGTGCACTGTGTAGTCATGTCTTGGTCCCCTGCATATTAGGACAAGTACTAAGGGTGCACTGTGTAGCCATGTCTTGGTCCATTGCATATTAAGACAATTACTAAGGGTGTACTGTGTACCCATATCTGGTCTCCTATATATTAGGACAAGTACTAAGGGTGCACTGTGTAGTCATATCTCCTCTCCTAATATTAGGACAAGTACTAAGGGTGCACTGTGTAGTCACGTCTGGGTCCCTTGCATATTAGGACAAGTACTAAAGGTGCAATGTGTAGTCATGTCTGGGTCCCTATGTATTAGGACAAGTATTAAGGGTGCACTGTGTAGTCATGTCTGGGTCCCTATATAGAAGACCAAGTACTAACTGTGCCCTGTGGAGCCATGTCTGGTCTCCTATATATTAGGACAAGTACTAAGGGTGCACTGTGAAGCCATGTCTGGGTCTCCTATATATTAGGACAAGTACTAAGGGTGCACTGTGTAGCCATATTGGGTCTCCTATATATTAGGACAAGTACTAAGGGTGCACTGTGTACCCATATCTGGTCTCCTATATATTAGGACAAGTACCAAGGGTGCACTGTGTACCCATATCTGGTCGCCTATATATTAGGACAAGTACTTAGGGTGCACTGTGTACCCATATCTGGTCTCCTATATATTAGGACAAGTACCAAGGGTGCACTGTATAGCCATATCTGGCCTCCTATATATTAGGACAAGTACTAAGGGTGCACTGTGTACCCATGTCTGGGTCTCCTATATATTAGGACAAGTACTAAGGGTGCACTGTGTAGCCATATTGGGTCTCCTATATATTAGGACAAGTACTAAGGGTGCACTGTGTACCCATATCTGGTCTCCTATATATTAGGACAAGTACCAAGGGTGCACTGTGTACCCATATCTGGTTTCCTATATATTAGGACAAGTACTAATGGTGCACTGTGTACCCATATCTGGTCTCCTATATATTAGGACAAGTACTAAGGGTGCACTGTGTAGTCATGTCTGGTCTCCTGTATATTAGGATAAGTACAAATGGTGCACTGTGTAGTCATATCTGGGTCCCTATATATTAGGACAAGTACTAAGGGTGCACTGTGTAGCCATGTTTGGGTCCCTATATATTAGGACAAGTACTAAGGGTGCACTGTGTAGCCATGTCTTTGTTCCCCTGCATATTAGGACAAGTACTATGGGTGTACTGTGTAGCCATGTCTTGGTCCCCTGCATATTAATACAAGTACTAAGGGTGCACTGTGTAGCCAAGTCTGGTCTCCTATATATTAGGACAAGTACTAAGGGTGCACTGTGCAGTCATGTCGGGGTCCCTATATATTAGGACAAGTACCAAGGGTGCACTGTGTAGCCATGTCTTGGGCCCCTTATGTATTAGGACAAGTACTAAGGGTGCCCTGTGTAGCCATGTCTGAGTCCCTATATAGTAGAACAAGTACTAACTGTGCTCTGTGGAGCTATGTCTGGTTCCCTATATATTAGGACAAGTACTAAGGGTGCACTGTGTAGCCATGTCTGGTCTCCTATATATTAGGACAAGTACTAAGGGTACCCTGTGTAGTCATGGCTTGGTCCCCTGCATATTAGGACAAGTACTAAGGGTGCTCTGTGTAGCCATGTCTTTGTTCCCCTGCATATTAGAACAAGTACTAAGGGTGCACTGTGTAGCCATGTCTGGGTCCCCTATATATTAGGACAAGTACCAAAGGTGCACTGTGTACCCATATCTGGTCTCCTACATATTAGGACAAGTACAAAGGGTGCACTGTGTAGTCATGTCTGGGTCCCTATATATTAGGAAAAGTACTAAGGGTGCACTGTGTAGTCATGTCTGGCCCCCTATATATTAGGACAAGTACTAAGCGTGCACTGTGTAGCCATATCTGGGTCCCCTGCATATTAGGACACGTACTAAGGGTGCACTGTGTAGCCATATCTTTGTTCCCCTGCATATTAGGACAAGTACTAAGGGTGCACTGTGTAGCCATGTCTGGCCCCCTATATATTAGGACAAGTACTAAGGGTGCACTGTGTAGTCATGTCTGGGTCTCCTGTATATTAGGACAAGTACTAAGGCTGCACTGTGTACCCATATCTGGTCTCCGATATATTAGGACAAGTACTAAGGGTGCACTGTATAGCCATGTCTGGTCTCCTATATATTAGGACAAGTACTAAGGGTGCACTGTGTAGCCATATCTGGTCTCCTATATATTAGGACAAATACTAAGGGTGCACTGTGTACCCATATCTGGTCTCCTATATATTAAGATAAGTACTAAGGGTGCACTGTGTAGCCATGTCTGGGTCCCTATATATTAGCATAAGTACTAAGGGTGCACTGTGTAGTCATGTCTGGGTCCCTATATATTAGGACAAGTACTAAGGGTGCCCTGTGGAGCCATGTCTGGTCTCCTATATATTAGGACAAGTACTAAGGGTGCACTGTGTAGCCATGTCTGGTCTCCTATATATTAGGACAAGTACTAAGGGTGCACTGTGTAGCCATGTCTGGGTCTCCTACATATTAGGACAAGTACTAAGGGTGCACTGTGTACCCATATCTGGTCTCCTATATATTAGGACAAGTACTAACGGTACACTGTGTACCCATATCTGGTCTCCTATATATTAGGACAAGTACCAAGGGTGCACTGTGTACCCATATCTGGTCTCCTATATATTAGGACAAGTACCAAGGGTGCATTGTGTACCCATATCTGGTCTCCTATATATTAGGACAAGTACTAAGGGTGCACTGTGTAGTCATGTCTGGTCTCATGTATATTAGGATAAGTACAAAGGGTGCACTGTGTAGTCATATCAGGGTCCCTATATATTAGGACAAGTACTAAAGGTGCACTGTGTAGCCATGTCTGGGTCCCTATATATTAGGACAAGTACTAAGGGTGCACTGTGTAGCCATGTCTTTGTTCCTCTGCATATTAGGACAAGTACTATGGGTGTACTGTGTAGCCATGTCTTGGTCCCCTGCATATTAAGACAAGTACTAAGGGTGCACTGTGTACCCATATCTGGTCTCCTATATATTAGGACAAGTACTAAGGGTGCACTGTGTAGTCATGTCTGGTCTCCTGTATATTAGGATAAGTACAAAGCGTGCACTGTGTAGTCATGTCTGGGTCCCTATATATTAGGACAAGTACTAAGGGTGCACTGTGTAGCCATGTCTTTGTTCCTCTGCATATTAGGACAAGTACTATGGGTGTACTGTGTAGCCATGTCTTGGTCCCCTTCATATTAAGACAAGTACTAAGGGTGCACTGTGTAGTCATGTCTGGGTCCCCTATTTATTAGGACAAGTACTAAGGTGCACTGTGTAGTCAAGTTGGGGTCCCTATATATTAGGACAAGTACTAAGGGTGCACTGTGTAGCCATGTCTTGGGCCCCTTATGTATTAGGACAAGTACTAAGGGTGCCCTGTGTAGCCATGTCTGAGTCCCTATATATTAGAACAAGTACTAACTGTGCTCTGTGGAGCCATGTCTGGTTCCCTATATATTAGTATAAGTACTAAGGGTGCACTGTGTAGCCATGTCTGGTCTCCTATATATTAGGACAAGTACTAAGTGTGCACTGTGTAGTCATGTCTTGGTCCCCTGCATATTAGGACAAGTACTAAGGGTGCTCTGTGTAGCCATGTCTTTGTTCCCCTGCATATTAGAACAAGTACTAAGGGTGCACTGTGTAGCCATGTCTGGGTCCCCTATATATTAGGACAAGTACCAAAGGTGCACTGTGTACCCATATCTGGTCTCCTATATATTAGGACAAGTACAAAGTGTGCACTGTGTAGTCATGTCTGGGTTCCTATATATTAGGACAAGTACTAAGGGTGCACTGTGTAGCCATGTCTGGGTCCCTATATATTAGGACAAGTACTAAAGTGCACTGTGTAGTCATGTTGGGATCCCTATATATTAGGACAAGTACTAAGGGTGCACTGTGTAGCCATGTCTTGGGCCCCTTATGTATTAGGACAAGTACTAAGGGTGCCCTGTGTAGCCATGTCTGGGTCTCCTATATATTAGGACAAGTACTAAGGGTGCACTGTGTACCCATGTCTTGGTCCCCTGCATATTAGGACAAGTACTAAGGGTGCACTGTGTAGCCATATCTGGTCTCCTATATATTAGGACAAGTACTAAGGGTGCACTGTGTAGCCATGTCTGGGTCTCCTGTATATTAGGACAAGTACTAAGGGTGCATTGTATAGCCATGTCTGGTCTCCTATATATTAGGACAAGTACTAAGCGTGCACTGTGTAGCCATATCTGGTCTCCTATATATTAGGATAAGTACTAACTGTGCTCTGTGGAGCCATGTCTGGTTCCCTATATATTAGGACAAGTACTAAGGGTGCACTGTGTAGCCATGTCTGGTCCCCTATGTATTAGGACAAGCACTAAGGGTGCACTGTGTAGCCATGTCTTGGTCTCCCATATATTAGGACAAGTACTATGGGTGCACTGTGTAGCCATGTCTTGGTCCCCTGCATATTAGGACAAGTTCTAAGGGTGCACTGTGTAGCCATGTCTGGTCTCCTATATATTAGGACAAGTACTAAGGGTGCACTGTGTAGCCATGTCTTTGTTCCCCTGCATATTAGAACAAGTACTAAGGGTGCACTGTGTAGCCATGTCTCGGTCCCCTATATATTAGGACAAGTACTAAGGGTGCACTGTGTACCCATATCTGGTGTCCTATATATTAGGACAAGTACTAAGGGTGCACTGTGTAGCCATGTCTTGGTCTCCCATATATTACGACAAGTACTATGGGTGCACTGTGTAGCCATGTCTTGGTCCCCTGCATATTAGGACAAGTTCTAAGGGTGCACTGTGTAGCCATGTCTGGTCTCCTATATATTAGGACAAGTACTAAGGGTGCACTGTGTAGCCATGTCTTTGTTCCCCTGCATATTAGAACAAGTACTAAGGGTGCACTGTGTAGCCATGTCTGGGTCCCCTATATATTAGGACAAGTACTAAGGGTGCACTGTGTACCCATATCTGGTGTCCTATATATTAGGACAAGTACTAAGGGTGCACTGTGTAGTCATGTCTGGGTCCCTATATATTAGGACAAGTACTAAGGGTGCACTGTGTAGCCATGTCTGGGACCCTATATATTAGGACAAGTACTAAGGGTGCACTGTGTAGTCATGTCTGGGTCTCCTGTATATTAGGACAAGTACTAAGGGTGCACTGTGTAGCCACGTCTTGGTCCCCTGCATATTAGGACAAGTACTAAGGGTGCACTGTGTAGCCATATCTGGTCTCCTATATATTAGGACAAGTACTAAGGGTGCACTGTGTAGCCATGTCTGGGTCTCCTGTATATTAGGACAAGTACTAAGGGTGCACTGTATAGCCATGTCTGGTCTCCTATATATTAGGACAAGTACCAAGGGTGCACTGTATAGCCATGTCTGGTCTCCTATATATTAGGACAAGTACTAAAGGTGCACTGTATAGCCATGTCTGAGTCCCTAAATATTAGGACAAGTACTAAGGGTGCACTGTGTAGTCATGTCTGGGTCCCTATATATTAGGACAAGTACTAAGGGTGCACTGTGTAGCCATGTCTGGGTCCCTATATATTAGGACAAGTACTAAGGGTGCAATGTGTAGTCATGTCGGGGTCTCCTGTATATTAGGATAAGTACTAAGGGTGCACTGTGTAGCCATGTCTGGTCCCCTATATATTAGGACAAGTACTCAGGGTGCACTGTGTAGTCATGTCTGGTCCCCTATATATTAGGACAGGTACTAACTGTGCCCTGTGGATTCCATATCTGGTCTCCTATATATTAGAACAAGTATTAAGGGTGCACTGTGTAGTCATGTCTGGGTCTCCTGTATATTAGGACAAGTACTAAGGGTGCACTGTGCAGCCATGTCTTGGGCCCCTTATGTATTAGGACAAGTACTAAGGGTGCCCGGTGTAGCCATGTCTGAGTTCCTATATATTAGAACATGTACTAACTGTGCTCTGTGGAGCCATGTCTGGTTCCCTATATATTAGGACAAGTACTAAGGGTGCACTGTGTAGCCATGTCTGGGTCCCTATATATTAGGACAAGTACTAAGGGTGCACTGTGTAGTCATGTCTGGGTCTCCTGTATATTAGCACAAGTACTAAGGGTGCACTGTGTAGCCACGTCTTCGTCCCCTATATATTAGGACAAGTACTAAGGGTGCACTGTGTACCCATATCTGGTGTCCTATATATTAGGACAAGTACTAAGGGTGCACTGTGTAGCCATGTCTTGGTCTCCCATATATTACGACAAGTACTATGGGTGCACTGTGTAGCCATGTCTTGGTCCCCTGCATATTAGGACAAGTTCTAAGGGTGCACTGTGTAGCCATGTCTGGTCTCCTATATATTAGGACAAGTACTAAGGGTGCACTGTGTAGCCATGTCTTTGTTCCCCTGCATATTAGAACAAGTACTAAGGGTGCACTGTGTAGCCATGTCTGGGTCCCCTATATATTAGGACAAGTACTAAGGGTGCACTGTGTACCCATATCTGGTGTCCTATATATTAGGACAAGTACTAAGGGTGCACTGTGTAGTCATGTCTGGGTCCCTATATATTAGGACAAGTACTAAGGGTGCACTGTGTAGCCATGTCTGGGACCCTATATATTAGGACAAGTACTAAGGGTGCACTGTGTAGTCATGTCTGGGTCTCCTGTATATTAGGACAAGTACTAAGGGTGCACTGTGTAGCCACGTCTTGGTCCCCTGCATATTAGGACAAGTACTAAGGGTGCACTGTGTAGCCATATCTGGTCTCCTATATATTAGGACAAGTACTAAGGGTGCACTGTGTAGCCATGTCTGGGTCTCCTGTATATTAGGACAAGTACTAAGGGTGCACTGTATAGCCATGTCTGGTCTCCTATATATTAGGACAAGTACCAAGGGTGCACTGTATAGCCATGTCTGGTCTCCTATATATTAGGACAAGTACTAAAGGTGCACTGTATAGCCATGTCTGAGTCCCTAAATATTAGGACAAGTACTAAGGGTGCACTGTGTAGTCATGTCTGGGTCCCTATATATTAGGACAAGTACTAAGGGTGCACTGTGTAGCCATGTCTGGGTCCCTATATATTAGGACAAGTACTAAGGGTGCAATGTGTAGTCATGTCGGGGTCTCCTGTATATTAGGATAAGTACTAAGGGTGCACTGTGTAGCCATGTCTGGTCCCCTATATATTAGGACAAGTACTCAGGGTGCACTGTGTAGTCATGTCTGGTCCCCTATATATTAGGACAGGTACTAACTGTGCCCTGTGGATTCCATATCTGGTCTCCTATATATTAGAACAAGTATTAAGGGTGCACTGTGTAGTCATGTCTGGGTCTCCTGTATATTAGGACAAGTACTAAGGGTGCACTGTGCAGCCATGTCTTGGGCCCCTTATGTATTAGGACAAGTACTAAGGGTGCCCGGTGTAGCCATGTCTGAGTTCCTATATATTAGAACATGTACTAACTGTGCTCTGTGGAGCCATGTCTGGTTCCCTATATATTAGGACAAGTACTAAGGGTGCACTGTGTAGCCATGTCTGGTCCCCTATATATTAGGACAAGTACTAAGCGTGCACTGTGTAGCCATATCTGGGTCCCCTGCATATTAGGACACGTACTAAGGGTGCACTGTGTAGCCATATCTTTGTTCCCCTGCATATTAGGACAAGTACTAAGGGTGCACTGTGTAGCCATGTCTGGCCCCCTATATATTAGGACAAGTACTAAGGGTGCACTGTGTAGTCATGTCTGGGTCTCCTGTATATTAGGACAAGTACTAAGGCTGCACTGTGTACCCATATCTGGTCTCCGATATATTAGGACAAGTACTAAGGGTGCACTGTATAGCCATGTCTGGTCTCCTATATATTAGGACAAGTACTAAGGGTGCACTGTGTAGCCATATCTGGTCTCCTATATATTAGGACAAATACTAAGGGTGCACTGTGTACCCATATCTGGTCTCCTATATATTAAGATAAGTACTAAGGGTGCACTGTGTAGCCATGTCTGGGTCCCTATATATTAGCATAAGTACTAAGGGTGCACTGTGTAGTCATGTCTGGGTCCCTATATATTAGGACAAGTACTAAGGGTGCCCTGTGGAGCCATGTCTGGTCTCCTATATATTAGGACAAGTACTAAGGGTGCACTGTGTAGCCATGTCTGGTCTCCTATATATTAGGACAAGTACTAAGGGTGCACTGTGTAGCCATGTCTGGGTCTCCTACATATTAGGACAAGTACTAAGGGTGCACTGTGTACCCATATCTGGTCTCCTATATATTAGGACAAGTACTAACGGTACACTGTGTACCCATATCTGGTCTCCTATATATTAGGACAAGTACCAAGGGTGCACTGTGTACCCATATCTGGTCTCCTATATATTAGGACAAGTACCAAGGGTGCATTGTGTACCCATATCTGGTCTCCTATATATTAGGACAAGTACTAAGGGTGCACTGTGTAGTCATGTCTGGTCTCATGTATATTAGGATAAGTACAAAGGGTGCACTGTGTAGTCATATCAGGGTCCCTATATATTAGGACAAGTACTAAAGGTGCACTGTGTAGCCATGTCTGGGTCCCTATATATTAGGACAAGTACTAAGGGTGCACTGTGTAGCCATGTCTTTGTTCCTCTGCATATTAGGACAAGTACTATGGGTGTACTGTGTAGCCATGTCTTGGTCCCCTGCATATTAAGACAAGTACTAAGGGTGCACTGTGTACCCATATCTGGTCTCCTATATATTAGGACAAGTACTAAGGGTGCACTGTGTAGTCATGTCTGGTCTCCTGTATATTAGGATAAGTACAAAGCGTGCACTGTGTAGTCATGTCTGGGTCCCTATATATTAGGACAAGTACTAAGGGTGCACTGTGTAGCCATGTCTTTGTTCCTCTGCATATTAGGACAAGTACTATGGGTGTACTGTGTAGCCATGTCTTGGTCCCCTTCATATTAAGACAAGTACTAAGGGTGCACTGTGTAGTCATGTCTGGGTCCCCTATTTATTAGGACAAGTACTAAGGTGCACTGTGTAGTCAAGTTGGGGTCCCTATATATTAGGACAAGTACTAAGGGTGCACTGTGTAGCCATGTCTTGGGCCCCTTATGTATTAGGACAAGTACTAAGGGTGCCCTGTGTAGCCATGTCTGAGTCCCTATATATTAGAACAAGTACTAACTGTGCTCTGTGGAGCCATGTCTGGTTCCCTATATATTAGTATAAGTACTAAGGGTGCACTGTGTAGCCATGTCTGGTCTCCTATATATTAGGACAAGTACTAAGTGTGCACTGTGTAGTCATGTCTTGGTCCCCTGCATATTAGGACAAGTACTAAGGGTGCTCTGTGTAGCCATGTCTTTGTTCCCCTGCATATTAGAACAAGTACTAAGGGTGCACTGTGTAGCCATGTCTGGGTCCCCTATATATTAGGACAAGTACCAAAGGTGCACTGTGTACCCATATCTGGTCTCCTATATATTAGGACAAGTACAAAGTGTGCACTGTGTAGTCATGTCTGGGTTCCTATATATTAGGACAAGTACTAAGGGTGCACTGTGTAGCCATGTCTGGGTCCCTATATATTAGGACAAGTACTAAAGTGCACTGTGTAGTCATGTTGGGATCCCTATATATTAGGACAAGTACTAAGGGTGCACTGTGTAGCCATGTCTTGGGCCCCTTATGTATTAGGACAAGTACTAAGGGTGCCCTGTGTAGCCATGTCTGGGTCTCCTATATATTAGGACAAGTACTAAGGGTGCACTGTGTACCCATGTCTTGGTCCCCTGCATATTAGGACAAGTACTAAGGGTGCACTGTGTAGCCATATCTGGTCTCCTATATATTAGGACAAGTACTAAGGGTGCACTGTGTAGCCATGTCTGGGTCTCCTGTATATTAGGACAAGTACTAAGGGTGCATTGTATAGCCATGTCTGGTCTCCTATATATTAGGACAAGTACTAAGCGTGCACTGTGTAGCCATATCTGGTCTCCTATATATTAGGATAAGTACTAACTGTGCTCTGTGGAGCCATGTCTGGTTCCCTATATATTAGGACAAGTACTAAGGGTGCACTGTGTAGCCATGTCTGGTCCCCTATGTATTAGGACAAGCACTAAGGGTGCACTGTGTAGCCATGTCTTGGTCTCCCATATATTAGGACAAGTACTATGGGTGCACTGTGTAGCCATGTCTTGGTCCCCTGCATATTAGGACAAGTTCTAAGGGTGCACTGTGTAGCCATGTCTGGTCTCCTATATATTAGGACAAGTACTAAGGGTGCACTGTGTAGCCATGTCTTTGTTCCCCTGCATATTAGAACAAGTACTAAGGGTGCACTGTGTAGCCATGTCTCGGTCCCCTATATATTAGGACAAGTACTAAGGGTGCACTGTGTACCCATATCTGGTGTCCTATATATTAGGACAAGTACTAAGGGTGCACTGTGTAGCCATGTCTTGGTCTCCCATATATTACGACAAGTACTATGGGTGCACTGTGTAGCCATGTCTTGGTCCCCTGCATATTAGGACAAGTTCTAAGGGTGCACTGTGTAGCCATGTCTGGTCTCCTATATATTAGGACAAGTACTAAGGGTGCACTGTGTAGCCATGTCTTTGTTCCCCTGCATATTAGAACAAGTACTAAGGGTGCACTGTGTAGCCATGTCTGGGTCCCCTATATATTAGGACAAGTACTAAGGGTGCACTGTGTACCCATATCTGGTGTCCTATATATTAGGACAAGTACTAAGGGTGCACTGTGTAGTCATGTCTGGGTCCCTATATATTAGGACAAGTACTAAGGGTGCACTGTGTAGCCATGTCTGGGACCCTATATATTAGGACAAGTACTAAGGGTGCACTGTGTAGTCATGTCTGGGTCTCCTGTATATTAGGACAAGTACTAAGGGTGCACTGTGTAGCCACGTCTTGGTCCCCTGCATATTAGGACAAGTACTAAGGGTGCACTGTGTAGCCATATCTGGTCTCCTATATATTAGGACAAGTACTAAGGGTGCACTGTGTAGCCATGTCTGGGTCTCCTGTATATTAGGACAAGTACTAAGGGTGCACTGTATAGCCATGTCTGGTCTCCTATATATTAGGACAAGTACCAAGGGTGCACTGTATAGCCATGTCTGGTCTCCTATATATTAGGACAAGTACTAAAGGTGCACTGTATAGCCATGTCTGAGTCCCTAAATATTAGGACAAGTACTAAGGGTGCACTGTGTAGTCATGTCTGGGTCCCTATATATTAGGACAAGTACTAAGGGTGCACTGTGTAGCCATGTCTGGGTCCCTATATATTAGGACAAGTACTAAGGGTGCAATGTGTAGTCATGTCGGGGTCTCCTGTATATTAGGATAAGTACTAAGGGTGCACTGTGTAGCCATGTCTGGTCCCCTATATATTAGGACAAGTACTCAGGGTGCACTGTGTAGTCATGTCTGGTCCCCTATATATTAGGACAGGTACTAACTGTGCCCTGTGGATTCCATATCTGGTCTCCTATATATTAGAACAAGTATTAAGGGTGCACTGTGTAGTCATGTCTGGGTCTCCTGTATATTAGGACAAGTACTAAGGGTGCACTGTGCAGCCATGTCTTGGGCCCCTTATGTATTAGGACAAGTACTAAGGGTGCCCGGTGTAGCCATGTCTGAGTTCCTATATATTAGAACATGTACTAACTGTGCTCTGTGGAGCCATGTCTGGTTCCCTATATATTAGGACAAGTACTAAGGGTGCACTGTGTAGCCATGTCTGGTCCCCTATATATTAGGACAAGTACTAAGGGTGCACTGTGTAGCCATGTCTTGGTCTCCCATATATTAGGACAAGTACTAAGGGTGCACTGTGTAGCCATGTCTGGTCTCCTATATATTAGGACAAGTACTAAGGGTGCACTGTGTAGCCATGTCTTTGTTCCCCTGCATATTAGAACAAGTACTTAGGGTGCACTGTGTAGCCATGTCTGGGTCCCCTATATATTAGGACAAGTACTAAGGGTGCACTGTGTACCCATATCTGGTGTCCTATATATTAGGACAAGTACTAAGGGTGCACTGTGTAGCCATGTCTGGGTCCCTATATATTAGGACAAGTACTAAGGGTGCACTGTGTAGTCATGTCTGGGTCTCCTGTATATTAGCACAAGTACTAAGGGTGCACTGTGTAGCCACGTCTTCGTCCCCTATATATTAGGACAAGTACTAAGGGTGCACTGTGTACCCATATCTGGTGTCCTATATATTAGGACAAGTACTAAGGGTGCACTGTGTAGCCATGTCTTGGTCTCCCATATATTACGACAAGTACTATGGGTGCACTGTGTAGCCATGTCTTGGTCCCCTGCATATTAGGACAAGTTCTAAGGGTGCACTGTGTAGCCATGTCTGGTCTCCTATATATTAGGACAAGTACTAAGGGTGCACTGTGTAGCCATGTCTTTGTTCCCCTGCATATTAGAACAAGTACTAAGGGTGCACTGTGTAGCCATGTCTGGGTCCCCTATATATTAGGACAAGTACTAAGGGTGCACTGTGTACCCATATCTGGTGTCCTATATATTAGGACAAGTACTAAGGGTGCACTGTGTAGTCATGTCTGGGTCCCTATATATTAGGACAAGTACTAAGGGTGCACTGTGTAGCCATGTCTGGGACCCTATATATTAGGACAAGTACTAAGGGTGCACTGTGTAGTCATGTCTGGGTCTCCTGTATATTAGGACAAGTACTAAGGGTGCACTGTGTAGCCACGTCTTGGTCCCCTGCATATTAGGACAAGTACTAAGGGTGCACTGTGTAGCCATATCTGGTCTCCTATATATTAGGACAAGTACTAAGGGTGCACTGTGTAGCCATGTCTGGGTCTCCTGTATATTAGGACAAGTACTAAGGGTGCACTGTATAGCCATGTCTGGTCTCCTATATATTAGGACAAGTACCAAGGGTGCACTGTATAGCCATGTCTGGTCTCCTATATATTAGGACAAGTACTAAAGGTGCACTGTATAGCCATGTCTGAGTCCCTAAATATTAGGACAAGTACTAAGGGTGCACTGTGTAGTCATGTCTGGGTCCCTATATATTAGGACAAGTACTAAGGGTGCACTGTGTAGCCATGTCTGGGTCCCTATATATTAGGACAAGTACTAAGGGTGCAATGTGTAGTCATGTCGGGGTCTCCTGTATATTAGGATAAGTACTAAGGGTGCACTGTGTAGCCATGTCTGGTCCCCTATATATTAGGACAAGTACTCAGGGTGCACTGTGTAGTCATGTCTGGTCCCCTATATATTAGGACAGGTACTAACTGTGCCCTGTGGATTCCATATCTGGTCTCCTATATATTAGAACAAGTATTAAGGGTGCACTGTGTAGTCATGTCTGGGTCTCCTGTATATTAGGACAAGTACTAAGGGTGCACTGTGCAGCCATGTCTTGGGCCCCTTATGTATTAGGACAAGTACTAAGGGTGCCCGGTGTAGCCATGTCTGAGTTCCTATATATTAGAACATGTACTAACTGTGCTCTGTGGAGCCATGTCTGGTTCCCTATATATTAGGACAAGTACTAAGGGTGCACTGTGTAGCCATGTCTGGTCCCCTATATATTAGGACAAGTACTAAGGGTGCACTGTGTAGCCATGTCTTGGTCTCCCATATATTAGGACAAGTACTAAGGGTGCACTGTGTAGCCATGTCTGGTCTCCTATATATTAGGACAAGTACTAAGGGTGCACTGTGTAGCCATGTCTTTGTTCCCCTGCATATTAGAACAAGTACTTAGGGTGCACTGTGTAGCCATGTCTGGGTCCCCTATATATTAGGACAAGTACTAAGGGTGCACTGTGTACCCATATCTGGTGTCCTATATATTAGGACAAGTACTAAGGGTGCACTGTGTAGCCATGTCTGGGTCCCTATATATTAGGACAAGTACTAAGGGTGCACTGTGTAGTCATGTCTGGGTCTCCTGTATATTAGCACAAGTACTAAGGGTGCACTGTGTAGCCACGTCTTCGTCCCCTGCATATTAGGACAAGTACTAAGGGTGCACTGTGTAGCCATATCTGGTCTCCTATATAGTAGGACAAGTATTAAGGGTGCACTGTTTAGCCATATCTGGGTCCCCTGCATATTAGGACAAGTACTAAGGGTGCACTGTGTAGCCATATCTTTGTTCCCCTGCATATTAGGAAAAGTACTAAGGGTGCACTGTGTAGTCATGTCTGGCCCCCTATATATTAGGACAAGTACTAAGCGTGCACTGTGTAGCCATATCTGGGTCCCCTGCATATTAGGACAAGTACTAAGGGTGCACTGTGTAGCCATGTCTGGGTCCCCTATATATTAGGACAAGTACTAAGGGTGCATTGTGTAGCCATGTCTGAGTCCCTATATATTAGAACAAGTACTAACTGTGCCCTGTGGAGCCATGTCTGGGTCTCCTATATATTAGGACAAGTACTAAGGGTGCACTGTGTAGTCATGTCTGGGTCTCCTGTATATTAGGACAAGTACTAAGGGTGCACTGTGCAGCCATGTCTGGTCTCCTATATATTAGGACAAGTACTAAGGGTGCACTGTGTAGTCACGTCTGGGTCCCCTGCATATTAGGACAAGTACTAAAGGTGCACTGTATAGCCATGTCTGGTCTCCTATATATTAGGACAAGTACTATGGGTGCACTGTGTAGTCATGTCTTGGTCCCCTGCATATTAGGACAAGTACTAAGGGTGCACTGTGTAGCCATGTCTTGGTCCATTGCATATTAAGACAATTACTAAGGGTGTACTGTGTAGCCATATTGGGTCTCCTATATATTATGACAAGTACTAAGGGTGCACTGTGTACCCATATCTGGTCCCCTATATATTAGGACAAGTACTAAGGGTGCACTGCGTACCCATATTTGGTCTCCTATATATTAGGACCAGTACTAAGGGTGCACTGTATAGCCATGTCTGGTCTCCTATATATTAGGACAAGTACTATGGGTGCACTGTGTAGTCATGTCTTGGTCCCCTGCATATTAGGACAAGTACTAAGGGTGCACTGTGTAGCCATGTCTGGGTCCCTATATATTAGGACAAGTACTAAGGGTGCACTGTGTAGTCATGTCTGGGTCTCCTGTATATTAGCACAAGTACTAAGGGTGCACTGTGTAGCCACGTCTTCGTCCCCTATATATTAGGACAAGTACTAAGGGTGCACTGTGTACCCATATCTGGTGTCCTATATATTAGGACAAGTACTAAGGGTGCACTGTGTAGCCATGTCTTGGTCTCCCATATATTACGACAAGTACTATGGGTGCACTGTGTAGCCATGTCTTGGTCCCCTGCATATTAGGACAAGTTCTAAGGGTGCACTGTGTAGCCATGTCTGGTCTCCTATATATTAGGACAAGTACTAAGGGTGCACTGTGTAGCCATGTCTTTGTTCCCCTGCATATTAGAACAAGTACTAAGGGTGCACTGTGTAGCCATGTCTGGGTCCCCTATATATTAGGACAAGTACTAAGGGTGCACTGTGTACCCATATCTGGTGTCCTATATATTAGGACAAGTACTAAGGGTGCACTGTGTAGTCATGTCTGGGTCCCTATATATTAGGACAAGTACTAAGGGTGCACTGTGTAGCCATGTCTGGGACCCTATATATTAGGACAAGTACTAAGGGTGCACTGTGTAGTCATGTCTGGGTCTCCTGTATATTAGGACAAGTACTAAGGGTGCACTGTGTAGCCACGTCTTGGTCCCCTGCATATTAGGACAAGTACTAAGGGTGCACTGTGTAGCCATATCTGGTCTCCTATATATTAGGACAAGTACTAAGGGTGCACTGTGTAGCCATGTCTGGGTCTCCTGTATATTAGGACAAGTACTAAGGGTGCACTGTATAGCCATGTCTGGTCTCCTATATATTAGGACAAGTACCAAGGGTGCACTGTATAGCCATGTCTGGTCTCCTATATATTAGGACAAGTACTAAAGGTGCACTGTATAGCCATGTCTGAGTCCCTAAATATTAGGACAAGTACTAAGGGTGCACTGTGTAGTCATGTCTGGGTCCCTATATATTAGGACAAGTACTAAGGGTGCACTGTGTAGCCATGTCTGGGTCCCTATATATTAGGACAAGTACTAAGGGTGCAATGTGTAGTCATGTCGGGGTCTCCTGTATATTAGGATAAGTACTAAGGGTGCACTGTGTAGCCATGTCTGGTCCCCTATATATTAGGACAAGTACTCAGGGTGCACTGTGTAGTCATGTCTGGTCCCCTATATATTAGGACAGGTACTAACTGTGCCCTGTGGATTCCATATCTGGTCTCCTATATATTAGAACAAGTATTAAGGGTGCACTGTGTAGTCATGTCTGGGTCTCCTGTATATTAGGACAAGTACTAAGGGTGCACTGTGCAGCCATGTCTTGGGCCCCTTATGTATTAGGACAAGTACTAAGGGTGCCCGGTGTAGCCATGTCTGAGTTCCTATATATTAGAACATGTACTAACTGTGCTCTGTGGAGCCATGTCTGGTTCCCTATATATTAGGACAAGTACTAAGGGTGCACTGTGTAGCCATGTCTGGTCCCCTATATATTAGGACAAGTACTAAGGGTGCACTGTGTAGCCATGTCTTGGTCTCCCATATATTAGGACAAGTACTAAGGGTGCACTGTGTAGCCATGTCTGGTCTCCTATATATTAGGACAAGTACTAAGGGTGCACTGTGTAGCCATGTCTTTGTTCCCCTGCATATTAGAACAAGTACTTAGGGTGCACTGTGTAGCCATGTCTGGGTCCCCTATATATTAGGACAAGTACTAAGGGTGCACTGTGTACCCATATCTGGTGTCCTATATATTAGGACAAGTACTAAGGGTGCACTGTGTAGCCATGTCTGGGTCCCTATATATTAGGACAAGTACTAAGGGTGCACTGTGTAGTCATGTCTGGGTCTCCTGTATATTAGCACAAGTACTAAGGGTGCACTGTGTAGCCACGTCTTCGTCCCCTGCATATTAGGACAAGTACTAAGGGTGCACTGTGTAGCCATATCTGGTCTCCTATATAGTAGGACAAGTATTAAGGGTGCACTGTTTAGCCATATCTGGGTCCCCTGCATATTAGGACAAGTACTAAGGGTGCACTGTGTAGCCATATCTTTGTTCCCCTGCATATTAGGAAAAGTACTAAGGGTGCACTGTGTAGTCATGTCTGGCCCCCTATATATTAGGACAAGTACTAAGCGTGCACTGTGTAGCCATATCTGGGTCCCCTGCATATTAGGACAAGTACTAAGGGTGCACTGTGTAGCCATGTCTGGGTCCCCTATATATTAGGACAAGTACTAAGGGTGCATTGTGTAGCCATGTCTGAGTCCCTATATATTAGAACAAGTACTAACTGTGCCCTGTGGAGCCATGTCTGGGTCTCCTATATATTAGGACAAGTACTAAGGGTGCACTGTGTAGTCATGTCTGGGTCTCCTGTATATTAGGACAAGTACTAAGGGTGCACTGTGCAGCCATGTCTGGTCTCCTATATATTAGGACAAGTACTAAGGGTGCACTGTGTAGTCACGTCTGGGTCCCCTGCATATTAGGACAAGTACTAAAGGTGCACTGTATAGCCATGTCTGGTCTCCTATATATTAGGACAAGTACTATGGGTGCACTGTGTAGTCATGTCTTGGTCCCCTGCATATTAGGACAAGTACTAAGGGTGCACTGTGTAGCCATGTCTTGGTCCATTGCATATTAAGACAATTACTAAGGGTGTACTGTGTAGCCATATTGGGTCTCCTATATATTATGACAAGTACTAAGGGTGCACTGTGTACCCATATCTGGTCCCCTATATATTAGGACAAGTACTAAGGGTGCACTGCGTACCCATATTTGGTCTCCTATATATTAGGACCAGTACTAAGGGTGCACTGTATAGCCATGTCTGGTCTCCTATATATTAGGACAAGTACTATGGGTGCACTGTGTAGTCATGTCTTGGTCCCCTGCATATTAGGACAAGTACTAAGGGTGCACTGTGTAGCCATGTCTTGGTCCATTGCATATTAAGACAATTACTAAGGGTGTACTGTGTAGCCATATTGGGTCTCCTATATATTATGACAAGTACTAAGGGTGCACTGTGTACCCATATCTGGTCTCCTATATATTAGGACAAGTACTAAGGGTGCACTGTGTAGTCATATCTCCTCTCCTAATATTAGGACAAGTACTAAGGGTGCACTGTGTAGTCACGTCTGGGTCCCTTGCATATTAGGACAAGTACTAAAGGTGCAATGTGTAGTCATGTCTGGGTCCCTATGTATTAGGACAAGTATTAAGGGTGCACTGTGTAGTCATGTCTGGGTCCCTATATAGAAGACCAAGTACTAACTGTGCCCTGTGGAGCCATGTCTGGTCTCCTATATATTAGGACAAGTACTAAGGGTGCACTGTGAAGCCATGTCTGGGTCTCCTATATATTAGGACAAGTACTAAGGGTGCACTGTGTAGCCATGTCTGGGTCTCCTGTATATTAGGACAAGTACTAAGGGTGCACTGTATAGCCATGTCTGGTCTCCTATATATTAGGACAAGTACCAAGGGTGCACTGTATAGCCATGTCTGGTCTCCTATATATTAGGACAAGTACTAAAGGTGCACTGTATAGCCATGTCTGAGTCCCTAAATATTAGGACAAGTACTAAGGGTGCACTGTGTAGTCATGTCTGGGTCCCTATATATTAGGACAAGTACTAAGGGTGCACTGTGTAGCCATGTCTGGGTCCCTATATATTAGGACAAGTACTAAGGGTGCAATGTGTAGTCATGTCGGGGTCTCCTGTATATTAGGATAAGTACTAAGGGTGCACTGTGTAGCCATGTCTGGTCCCCTATATATTAGGACAAGTACTCAGGGTGCACTGTGTAGTCATGTCTGGTCCCCTATATATTAGGACAGGTACTAACTGTGCCCTGTGGATTCCATATCTGGTCTCCTATATATTAGAACAAGTATTAAGGGTGCACTGTGTAGTCATGTCTGGGTCTCCTGTATATTAGGACAAGTACTAAGGGTGCACTGTGCAGCCATGTCTTGGGCCCCTTATGTATTAGGACAAGTACTAAGGGTGCCCGGTGTAGCCATGTCTGAGTTCCTATATATTAGAACATGTACTAACTGTGCTCTGTGGAGCCATGTCTGGTTCCCTATATATTAGGACAAGTACTAAGGGTGCACTGTGTAGCCATATCTGGTCTCCTATATATTAGGACAAGTACTAAGGGTGCACTGTGTAGCCATGTCTGGGTCTCCTGTATATTAGGACAAGTACTAAGGGTGCACTGTATAGCCATGTCTGGTCTCCTATATATTAGGACAAGTACCAAGGGTGCACTGTATAGCCATGTCTGGTCTCCTATATATTAGGACAAGTACTAAAGGTGCACTGTATAGCCATGTCTGAGTCCCTAAATATTAGGACAAGTACTAAGGGTGCACTGTGTAGTCATGTCTGGGTCCCTATATATTAGGACAAGTACTAAGGGTGCACTGTGTAGCCATGTCTGGGTCCCTATATATTAGGACAAGTACTAAGGGTGCAATGTGTAGTCATGTCGGGGTCTCCTGTATATTAGGATAAGTACTAAGGGTGCACTGTGTAGCCATGTCTGGTCCCCTATATATTAGGACAAGTACTCAGGGTGCACTGTGTAGTCATGTCTGGTCCCCTATATATTAGGACAGGTACTAACTGTGCCCTGTGGATTCCATATCTGGTCTCCTATATATTAGAACAAGTATTAAGGGTGCACTGTGTAGTCATGTCTGGGTCTCCTGTATATTAGGACAAGTACTAAGGGTGCACTGTGCAGCCATGTCTTGGGCCCCTTATGTATTAGGACAAGTACTAAGGGTGCCCGGTGTAGCCATGTCTGAGTTCCTATATATTAGAACATGTACTAACTGTGCTCTGTGGAGCCATGTCTGGTTCCCTATATATTAGGACAAGTACTAAGGGTGCACTGTGTAGCCATGTCTGGTCCCCTATATATTAGGACAAGTACTAAGGGTGCACTGTGTAGCCATGTCTTGGTCTCCCATATATTAGGACAAGTACTAAGGGTGCACTGTGTAGCCATGTCTGGTCTCCTATATATTAGGACAAGTACTAAGGGTGCACTGTGTAGCCATGTCTTTGTTCCCCTGCATATTAGAACAAGTACTTAGGGTGCACTGTGTAGCCATGTCTGGGTCCCCTATATATTAGGACAAGTACTAAGGGTGCACTGTGTACCCATATCTGGTGTCCTATATATTAGGACAAGTACTAAGGGTGCACTGTGTAGCCATGTCTGGGTCCCTATATATTAGGACAAGTACTAAGGGTGCACTGTGTAGTCATGTCTGGGTCTCCTGTATATTAGCACAAGTACTAAGGGTGCACTGTGTAGCCACGTCTTCGTCCCCTATATATTAGGACAAGTACTAAGGGTGCACTGTGTACCCATATCTGGTGTCCTATATATTAGGACAAGTACTAAGGGTGCACTGTGTAGCCATGTCTTGGTCTCCCATATATTACGACAAGTACTATGGGTGCACTGTGTAGCCATGTCTTGGTCCCCTGCATATTAGGACAAGTTCTAAGGGTGCACTGTGTAGCCATGTCTGGTCTCCTATATATTAGGACAAGTACTAAGGGTGCACTGTGTAGCCATGTCTTTGTTCCCCTGCATATTAGAACAAGTACTAAGGGTGCACTGTGTAGCCATGTCTGGGTCCCCTATATATTAGGACAAGTACTAAGGGTGCACTGTGTACCCATATCTGGTGTCCTATATATTAGGACAAGTACTAAGGGTGCACTGTGTAGTCATGTCTGGGTCCCTATATATTAGGACAAGTACTAAGGGTGCACTGTGTAGCCATGTCTGGGACCCTATATATTAGGACAAGTACTAAGGGTGCACTGTGTAGTCATGTCTGGGTCTCCTGTATATTAGGACAAGTACTAAGGGTGCACTGTGTAGCCACGTCTTGGTCCCCTGCATATTAGGACAAGTACTAAGGGTGCACTGTGTAGCCATATCTGGTCTCCTATATATTAGGACAAGTACTAAGGGTGCACTGTGTAGCCATGTCTGGGTCTCCTGTATATTAGGACAAGTACTAAGGGTGCACTGTATAGCCATGTCTGGTCTCCTATATATTAGGACAAGTACCAAGGGTGCACTGTATAGCCATGTCTGGTCTCCTATATATTAGGACAAGTACTAAAGGTGCACTGTATAGCCATGTCTGAGTCCCTAAATATTAGGACAAGTACTAAGGGTGCACTGTGTAGTCATGTCTGGGTCCCTATATATTAGGACAAGTACTAAGGGTGCACTGTGTAGCCATGTCTGGGTCCCTATATATTAGGACAAGTACTAAGGGTGCAATGTGTAGTCATGTCGGGGTCTCCTGTATATTAGGATAAGTACTAAGGGTGCACTGTGTAGCCATGTCTGGTCCCCTATATATTAGGACAAGTACTCAGGGTGCACTGTGTAGTCATGTCTGGTCCCCTATATATTAGGACAGGTACTAACTGTGCCCTGTGGATTCCATATCTGGTCTCCTATATATTAGAACAAGTATTAAGGGTGCACTGTGTAGTCATGTCTGGGTCTCCTGTATATTAGGACAAGTACTAAGGGTGCACTGTGCAGCCATGTCTTGGGCCCCTTATGTATTAGGACAAGTACTAAGGGTGCCCGGTGTAGCCATGTCTGAGTTCCTATATATTAGAACATGTACTAACTGTGCTCTGTGGAGCCATGTCTGGTTCCCTATATATTAGGACAAGTACTAAGGGTGCACTGTGTAGCCATGTCTGGTCCCCTATATATTAGGACAAGTACTAAGGGTGCACTGTGTAGCCATGTCTTGGTCTCCCATATATTAGGACAAGTACTAAGGGTGCACTGTGTAGCCATGTCTGGTCTCCTATATATTAGGACAAGTACTAAGGGTGCACTGTGTAGCCATGTCTTTGTTCCCCTGCATATTAGAACAAGTACTTAGGGTGCACTGTGTAGCCATGTCTGGGTCCCCTATATATTAGGACAAGTACTAAGGGTGCACTGTGTACCCATATCTGGTGTCCTATATATTAGGACAAGTACTAAGGGTGCACTGTGTAGCCATGTCTGGGTCCCTATATATTAGGACAAGTACTAAGGGTGCACTGTGTAGTCATGTCTGGGTCTCCTGTATATTAGCACAAGTACTAAGGGTGCACTGTGTAGCCACGTCTTCGTCCCCTGCATATTAGGACAAGTACTAAGGGTGCACTGTGTAGCCATATCTGGTCTCCTATATAGTAGGACAAGTATTAAGGGTGCACTGTTTAGCCATATCTGGGTCCCCTGCATATTAGGACAAGTACTAAGGGTGCACTGTGTAGCCATATCTTTGTTCCCCTGCATATTAGGAAAAGTACTAAGGGTGCACTGTGTAGTCATGTCTGGCCCCCTATATATTAGGACAAGTACTAAGCGTGCACTGTGTAGCCATATCTGGGTCCCCTGCATATTAGGACAAGTACTAAGGGTGCACTGTGTAGCCATGTCTGGGTCCCCTATATATTAGGACAAGTACTAAGGGTGCATTGTGTAGCCATGTCTGAGTCCCTATATATTAGAACAAGTACTAACTGTGCCCTGTGGAGCCATGTCTGGGTCTCCTATATATTAGGACAAGTACTAAGGGTGCACTGTGTAGTCATGTCTGGGTCTCCTGTATATTAGGACAAGTACTAAGGGTGCACTGTGCAGCCATGTCTGGTCTCCTATATATTAGGACAAGTACTAAGGGTGCACTGTGTAGTCACGTCTGGGTCCCCTGCATATTAGGACAAGTACTAAAGGTGCACTGTATAGCCATGTCTGGTCTCCTATATATTAGGACAAGTACTATGGGTGCACTGTGTAGTCATGTCTTGGTCCCCTGCATATTAGGACAAGTACTAAGGGTGCACTGTGTAGCCATGTCTTGGTCCATTGCATATTAAGACAATTACTAAGGGTGTACTGTGTAGCCATATTGGGTCTCCTATATATTATGACAAGTACTAAGGGTGCACTGTGTACCCATATCTGGTCCCCTATATATTAGGACAAGTACTAAGGGTGCACTGCGTACCCATATTTGGTCTCCTATATATTAGGACCAGTACTAAGGGTGCACTGTATAGCCATGTCTGGTCTCCTATATATTAGGACAAGTACTATGGGTGCACTGTGTAGTCATGTCTTGGTCCCCTGCATATTAGGACAAGTACTAAGGGTGCACTGTGTAGCCATGTCTTGGTCCATTGCATATTAAGACAATTACTAAGGGTGTACTGTGTAGCCATATTGGGTCTCCTATATATTATGACAAGTACTAAGGGTGCACTGTGTACCCATATCTGGTCTCCTATATATTAGGACAAGTACTAAGGGTGCACTGTGTAGTCATATCTCCTCTCCTAATATTAGGACAAGTACTAAGGGTGCACTGTGTAGTCACGTCTGGGTCCCTTGCATATTAGGACAAGTACTAAAGGTGCAATGTGTAGTCATGTCTGGGTCCCTATGTATTAGGACAAGTATTAAGGGTGCACTGTGTAGTCATGTCTGGGTCCCTATATAGAAGACCAAGTACTAACTGTGCCCTGTGGAGCCATGTCTGGTCTCCTATATATTAGGACAAGTACTAAGGGTGCACTGTGAAGCCATGTCTAGGTCTCCTATATATTAGGACAAGTACTAAGGGTGCACTGTGTAGCCATATTGGGTCTCCTATATATTAGGACAAGTACTAAGGGTGCACTGTGTACCCATATCTGGTCTCCTATATATTAGGACAAGTACCAAGGGTGCACTGTGTACCCATATCTGGTCTCCTATATATTAGGACAAGTACTTAGGGTGCACTGTGTACCCATATCTGGTCTCCTATATATTAGGACAAGTACCAAGGGTGCACTGTGTACCCATGTCTGGGTCTCCTATATATTAGGACAAGTACTAAGGGTGCACTGTGTAGCCATATTGGGTCTCCTATATATTAGGACAAGTACTAAGGGTGCACTGTGTACCCATATCTGGTCTCCTATATATTAGGACAAGTACCAAGGGTGCACTGTGTACCCATATCTGGTTTCCTATATATTAGGACAAGTACTAAGGGTGCACTGTGTACCCATATCTGGTCTCCTATATATTAGGACAAGTACTAAGGGTGCACTGTGTAGTCATGTCTGGTCTCCTGTATATTAGGATAAGTACAAATGGTGCACTGTGTAGTCATATCTGGGTCCCTATATATTAGGACAAGTACTAAGGGTGCACTGTGTAGCCATGTTTGGGTCCCTATATATTAGGACAAGTACTAAGGGTGCACTGTGTAGCCATGTCTTTGTTCCCCTGCATATTAGGACAAGTACTATGGGTGTACTGTGTAGCCATGTCTTGGTCCCCTGCATATTAATACAAGTACTAAGGGTGCACTGTGTAGCCAAGTCTGGTCTCCTATATATTAGGACAAGTACTAAGGGTGCACTGTGTAGTCATGTCGGGGTCCCTATATATTAGGACAAGTACCAAGGGTGCACTGTGTAGCCATGTCTTGGGCCCCTTATGTATTAGGACAAGTACTAAGGGTGCCCTGTGTAGCCATGTCTGAGTCCCTATATATTAGAACAAGTACTAACTGTGCTCTGTGGAGCCATGTCTGGTTCCCTATATATTAGGACAAGTACTAAGGGTGCACTGTGTAGCCATGTCTGGTCTCCTATATATTAGGACAAGTACTAAGGGTACCCTGTGTAGTCATGGCTTGGTCCCCTGCATATTAGGACAAGTACTAAGGGTGCTCTGTGTAGCCATGTCTTTGTTCCCCTGCATATTAGAACAAGTACTAAGGGTGCACTGTGTAGCCATGTCTGGGTCCCCTATATATTAGGACAAGTACCAAAGGTGCACTGTGTACCCATATCTGGTCTCCTACATATTAGGACAAGTACAAAGGGTGCACTGTGTAGTCATGTCTGGGTCCCTATATATTAGGAAAAGTACTAAGGGTGCACTGTGTAGTCATGTCTGGCCCCCTATATATTAGGACAAGTACTAAGCGTGCACTGTGTAGCCATATCTGGGTCCCCTGCATATTAGGACACGTACTAAGGGTGCACTGTGTAGCCATATCTTTGTTCCCCTGCATATTAGGACAAGTACTAAGGGTGCACTGTGTAGCCATGTCTGGCCCCCTATATATTAGGACAAGTACTAAGGGTGCACTGTGTAGTCATGTCTGGGTCTCCTGTATATTAGGACAAGTACTAAGGCTGCACTGTGTACCCATATCTGGTCTCCGATATGTTAGGACAAGTACTAAGGGTGCACTGTATAGCCATGTCTGGTCTCCTATATATTAGGACAAGTACTAAGGGTGCACTGTGTAGCCATATCTGGTCTCCTATATATTAGGACAAATACTAAGGGTGCACTGTGTACCCATATCTGGTCTCCTATATATTAAGATAAGTACTAAGGGTGCACTGTGTAGCCATGTCTGGGTCCCTATATATTAGCATAAGTACTAAGGGTGCACTGTGTAGTCATGTCTGGGTCCCTATATATTAGGACAAGTACTAAGGGTGCCCTGTGGAGCCATGTCTGGTCTCCTATATATTAGGACAAGTACTAAGGGTGCACTGTGTAGCCATGTCTGGTCTCCTATATATTAGGACAAGTACTAAGGGTGCACTGTGTAGCCATGTCTGGGTCTCCTATATATTAGGACAAGTACTAAGGGTGCACTGTGTACCCATATCTGGTCTCCTATATATTAGGACAAGTACTAACGGTACTCTGTGTACCCATATCTGGTCTCCTATATATTAGGACAAGTACCAAGGGTGCACTGTGTACCCATATCTGGTCTCCTATATATTAGGACAAGTACCAAGGGTGCATTGTGTACCCATATCTGGTCTCCTATATATTAGGACAAGTACTAAGGGTGCACTGTGTAGTCATGTCTGGTCTCATGTATATTAGGATAAGTACAAAGGGTGCACTGTGTAGTCATATCAGGGTCCCTATATATTAGGACAAGTACTAAAGGTGCACTGTGTAGCCATGTCTGGGTCCCTATATATTAGGACAAGTACTAAGGGTGCACTGTGTAGCCATGTCTTTGTTCCTCTGCATATTAGGACAAGTACTATGGGTGTACTGTGTAGCCATGTCTTGGTCCCCTGCATATTAAGACAAGTACTAAGGGTGCACTGTGTACCCATATCTGGTCTCCTATATATTAGGATAAGTACAAAGCGTGCACTGTGTAGTCATGTCTGGGTCCCTATATATTAGGACAAGTACTAAGGGTGCACTGTGTAGCCATGTCTTTGTTCCTCTGCATATTAGGACAAGTACTATGGGTGTACTGTGTAGCCATGTCTTGGTCCCCTGCATATTAAGACAAGTACTAAGGGTGCACTGTGTAGTCATGTCTGGGTCCCCTATATATCAGGACAAGTACTAAGGGTGCACTGTGTAGCCATGTCTTGGGCCCCTTATGTATTAGGACAAGTACTAAGGGTGCCCTGTGTAGCCATGTCTGAGTCCCTATATATTAGAACAAGTACTAACTGTGCTCTGTGGAGCCATGTCTGGTTCCCTATATATTAGTATAAGTACTAAGGGTGCACTGTGTAGCCATGTCTGGTCTCCTATATATTAGGACAAGTACTAAGTGTGCACTGTGTAGTCATGTCTTGGTCCCCTGCATATTAGGACAAGTACTAAGGGTGCTCTGTGTAGCCATGTCTTTGTTCCCCTGCATATTAGAACAAGTACTAAGGGTGCACTGTGTAGCCATGTCTGGGTCCCCTATATATTAGGACAAGTACCAAAGGTGCACTGTGTACCCATATCTGGTCTCCTATATATTAGGACAAGTACAAAGTGTGCACTGTGTAGTCATGTCTGGGTTCCTATATATTAGGACAAGTACTAAGGGTGCACTGTGTAGCCATGTCTGGATCCCTATATATTAGGACAAGTACTAAGGGTGCACTGTGTAGCCATGTCTTGGGCCCCTTATGTATTAGGACAAGTACTAAGGGTGCCCTGTGTAGCCATGTCTGGGTCTCCTATATATTAGGACAAGTACTAAGGGTGCACTGTGTACCCATGTCTTGGTCCCCTGCATATTAGGACAAGTACTAAGGGTGCACTGTGTAGCCATATCTGGTCTCCTATATATTAGGACAAGTACTAAGGGTGCACTGTGTAGCCATGTCTGGGTCTCCTGTATATTAGGACAAGTACTAAGGGTGCATTGTATAGCCATGTCTGGTCTCCTATATATTAGGACAAGTACTAAGCGTGCACTGTGTAGCCATATCTGGTCTCCTATATATTAGGATAAGTACTAACTGTGCTCTGTGGAGCCATGTCTGGTTCCCTATATATTAGGACAAGTACTAAGGGTGCACTGTGTAGCCATATCTGGTCTCCTATATATTAGGATAAGTACTAACTGTGCACTGTGTAGCCATGTCTGGTCCCCTATGTATTAGGACAAGCACTAAGGGTGCACTGTGTAGCCATGTCTTGGTCTCCCATATATTAGGACAAGTACTATGGGTGCACTGTGTAGCCATGTCTTGGTCCCCTGCATATTAGGACAAGTTCTAAGGGTGCACTGTGTAGCCATGTCTGGTCTCCTATATATTAGGACAAGTACTAAGGGTGCACTGTGTAGCCATGTCTTTGTTCCCCTGCATATTAGAACAAGTACTAAGGGTGCACTGTGTAGCCATGTCTCGGTCCCCTATATATTAGGACAAGTACTAAGGGTGCACTGTGTACCCATATCTGGTGTCCTATATATTAGGACAAGTACTAAGGGTGCACTGTGTAGTCATGTCTGGGTCCCTATATATTAGGACAAGTACTAAGGGTGCACTGTGTAGCCATGTCTGGGACCCTATATATTAGGACAAGTACTAAGGGTGCACTGTGTAGTCATGTCTGGGTCTCCTGTATATTAGGACAAGTACTAAGGGTGCACTGTGTAGCCACGTCTTGGTCCCCTGCATATTAGGACAAGTACTAAGGGTGCACTGTGTACCCATATCTGGTCTCCTATATATTAGGACAAGTACTAAGGGTGCACTGTGTACCCATATCTGGTCTCCTATATATTAGGACAAGTACTAAGGGTGCACTGTGTAGCCATGTCTGGGTCTCCTGTATATTAGGACAAGTACTAAGGGTGCACTGTATAGCCATGTCTGGTCTCCTATATATTAGGACAAGTACCAAGGGTGCACTGTATAGCCATGTCTGGTCTCCTATATATTAGGACAAGTACTAAAGGTGCACTGTATAGCCATGTCTGAGTCCCTAAATATTAGGACAAGTACTAAGGGTGCACTGTGTAGTCATGTCTGGGTCCCTATATATTAGGACAAGTACTAAGGGTGCACTGTGTAGTCATGTCGGGGTCTGCTGTATATTAGGATAAGTACTAAGGGTGCACTGTGTAGCCATGTCTGGTCCCCTATATATTAGGACAAGTACTAAGCGTGCACTGTGTAGCCATGTCTGTTCCCCTATATATTAGGACAAGTACTCAGGGTGCACTGTGTAGTCATGTCTGGTCCCCTATATATTAGGACAAGTACTAACTGTGCCCTGTGGATCCATATCTGGTCTCCTATATATTAGAACAAGTATTAAGGGTTCACTGTGTAGTCATGTCTGGGTCTCCTGTATATTAGGACAAGTACTAATGGTGCACTGTGTAGTCATGTCTGGCCCCCTATATATTAGGACAAGTACTAAGCGTGCACTGTGTAGCCATATCTGGGTCCCCTGCATATTAGGACAAGTACTAAGGGTGCACTGTGTAGCCATATCTTTGTTCCCCTGCATATTAGGACAAGTACTAAGGGTGCACTGTGTAGCCATATCTTTGTTCCCCTGCATATTAGGACAAGTACTAAGGGTGCACTGTGTAGCCATGTCTGGCCCCCTATATATTAGGACAAGTACTAAGGGTGCACTGTGTAGTCATGTCTGGGTCTCCTGTATATTAGGACAAGTACTAAGGGTACACTGTGTAGCCATATTGGGTCTCCTATATATTATGACAAGTACTAAGGGTGCCCTGTGGAGCCATGTCTGGTCTCCTATATATTAGGACAAGTACTAAGGGTGCACTGTGTAGCCATGTCTGGGCTCCTATATATTAGGACAAGTACTAAGGGTGCACTGTGTAGCCATGTCTTTGTTCCTCTGCATATTAGGACAAGTACTAAGGGTGCACTGTGTAGCCATGTCTTGGTCCCCTGCATGTTAGGACAAGTACTAAGGGTGCACTGTGTAGCCATGTCTTGGTCCCCTGCATATTAGGACAATTACTAAGGGTGCACTGTGCAGCCATATCTGGGTCTCCTGTATGTTAGGACAAGTACTAAGCGTGCACTGTGTAGCCATATCTGGGTCCCCCCCATATTAGGACAAGTACTAAGGGTGCACTGTGTAGCCATATCTTTGTTCCCCTGCATATTAGGACAAGTACTAAGGGTGCACTGTGTAGCCATATCTTTGTTCCCCTGCATATTAGGACAAGTACTAAGGGTGCACTGTGTAGCCATGTCTGGCCCCCTATATATTAGGACAAGTACTAAGGGTGCACTGTGTAGTCATGTCTGGGTCTCCTGTATATTAGGACAAGTACTAAGGGTACACTGTGTAGCCATATTGGGTCTCCTATATATTATGACAAGTACTAAGGGTGCCCTGTGGAGCCATGTCTGGTCTCCTATATATTAGGACAAGTACTAAGGGTGCACTGTGTAGCCATGTCTGGGCTCCTATATATTAGGACAAGTACTAAGGGTGCACTGTGTAGCCATGTCTTTGTTCCTCTGCATATTAGGACAAGTACTAAGGGTGCACTGTGTAGCCATGTCTTGGTCCCCTGCATGTTAGGACAAGTACTAAGGGTGCACTGTGTAGCCATGTCTTGGTCCCCTGCATATTAGGACAATTACTAAGGGTGCACTGTGCAGCCATATCTGGGTCTCCTGTATGTTAGGACAAGTACTAAGGGTGCACTGTGTAGCCATGTCTGGGCCCTCTGTATACTAGGACAAGTACTAAGGGTGCACTGTGTAGCCATGTCTTGGTCCCCTATATATTAGGACAAGTACTAAGGGTGCACTGTGTAGCCATGTCTTGGTCTCCTATATATTAGGACAAGTACTAAGGGTGCACTGTATAGCCATATCTGGTCTCCTATATATTAGGACAAGTACTAAGGGTGCACTGTATAGCCATGTCTGGTCTCCTATATATTAGGACAAGTACTAAGCGTGCAATGTGTAGCCATATCTGGGTCCCCTGCATATTAGGACAAGTACTAAGCGTGCACTGTGTAGCCATATCTGGGTCCCCTGCATATTAGGACAAGTACTAATGGTGCACTGTGTAGTCATGTCTGGCCCCCTATATATTAGGACAAGTACTAAGCGTGCACTGTGTAGCCATATCTGGGTCCCCTGCATATTAGGACAAGTACTAAGGGTGCACTGTGTAGCCATATCTTTGTTCCCCTGCATATTAGGACAAGTACTAAGGGTGCACTGTGTAGCCATATCTTTGTTCCCCTGCATATTAGGACAAGTACTAAGGGTGCACTGTGTAGCCATGTCTGGCCCCCTATATATTAGGACAAGTACTAAGGGTGCACTGTGTAGTCATGTCTGGGTCTCCTGTATATTAGGACAAGTACTAAGGGTGCACTGTGTAGCCATATTGGGTCTCCTATATATTATGACAAGTACTAAGGGTGCCCTGTGGAGCCATGTCTGGTCTCCTATATATTAGGACAAGTACTAAGGGTGCACTGTGTAGCCATGTCTGGGCTCCTATATATTAGGACAAGTACTAAGGGTGCACTGTGTAGCCATGTCTTTGTTCCTCTGCATATTAGGACAAGTACTAAGGGTGCACTGTGTAGCCATGTCTTGGTCCCCTGCATATTAAGACAAGTACTAAGGGTGCACTGTGTACTAATGTCTGGTCTCCTGTATATTAGGATAAGTACTAAGGGTGCACTGTGTAGTCATATCTGGTCTCCTGTATATTAGGATAAGTACTAAGGGTGCACTGTGTAGCCATGTCTGGTCTCCTATATATTAGGACAAGTACTAAGGGTGCACTGTGTAGCCATGTCTGGGCCCCCTGTATATTAGGACAAGTACTAAGGGTGCACTGTGTAGCCATGTCTGGGTCCCCTATATATTAGGACAAGTACTAAGGGTGCACTGTGTAGCCATATCTGGTCTCCTATATATTAGGACAAGTACCAAGGGTGCACTGTGTAGCCATATTGGGTCCCCCGGGTATTAGGACAAGCATTAGGGTGCACTGTGTAGTCATGTCAGGGTCTCCTGTATATTAGGACAAGTACTAAGGGTGCCCTGTGTAGCCATGTCTGGTCCCCTATATATTAGGACAAGTACTAAGGGTGCACTGTGTAGCCATATTGGGTCTCCTATATATTAGGAGAAGTACAAAGCGTGCACTGTGTAGCCATGTCTAGTCCCCTATATATTAGGACAAGTACTAAGGGTGCACTGTGTAGCCATGTCTGGTCTCCTATATATTAGGACAAGTACTAAGTGTGCACTGTGTAGCCATGTCTTGGTCCCCTGCATATTAGGACAAGTACTAAGGGTGCACTGTGTAGCCATGTCTTTGTTCCCCTGCATATTAGAACAAGTACTAAGGGTGCACTGTGTAGCCATGTCTGGTCCCCTATATATTAGGACAAGTACTAAGGGTGCACTGTGTAGCCATGTCTTGGTCTCCCATATATTAGGACAAGTACTATGGGTGCACTGTGTAGCCATGTCTTGGTCCCCTGCATATTAGGACAAGTACTAAGGGTGCACTGTGTACCCATATCTGGTCTCCTATATATTAGGATAAGTACTAACTGTGCTCTGTGGAGCCATGTCTGGTTCCCTATATATTAGGACAAGTACTAAGGGTGCACTGTGTAGCCATGTCTGGTCCCCTATGTATTAGGACAAGTACTAAGGGTGCACTGTGTAGCCATGTCTTGGTCTCCCATATATTAGGACAAGTACTATGGGTGCACTGTGTAGCCATGTCTTGGTCCCCTGCATATTAGGACAAGTTCTAAGGGTGCACTGTGTAGCCATGTCTGGTCTCCTATATATTAGGACAAGTACTAAGGGTGCACTGTGTAGCCATGTCTTTGTTCCCCTGCATATTAGAACAAGTACTAAGGGTGCACTGTGTAGCCATGTCTGGGTCCCCTATATATTAGGACAAGTACTAAGGGTGCACTGTGTACCCATATCTGGTGCCCTATATATTAGGACAAGTACTAAGGGTGCACTGTGTAGTCATGTCTGGGTCCCTATATATTAGGACAAGTACTAAGGGTGCACTGTGTAGCCATGTCTGGGACCCTATATATTAGGACAAGTACTAAGGGTGCACTGTGTAGTCATGTCTGGGTCTCCTGTATATTAGGACAAGTACTAAGGGTGCACTGTGTAGCCACGTCTTGGTCCCCTGCATATTAGGACAAGTACTAAGGGTGCACTCTGTAGCCATATCTGGTCTCCTATATATTAGGACAAGTACTAAGGGTGCACTGTGTACCCATATCTGGTCTCCTATATATTAGGACAAGTACTAAGGGTGCACTGTGTAGCCATGTCTGGGTCTCCTGTATATTAGGACAAGTACTAAGGGTGCACTGTATAGCCATGTCTGGTCTCCTATATATTAGGACAAGTACCAAGGGTGCACTGTATAGCCATGTCTGGTCTCCTATATATTAGGACAAGTACTAAAGGTGCACTGTATAGCCATGTCTGAGTCCCTAAATATTAGGACAAGTACTAAGGGTGCACTGTGTAGTCATGTCTGGGTCCCTATATATTAGGACAAGTACTAAGGGTGCACTGTGTAGCCATGTCTGGGTCCCTATATATTAGGACAAGTACTAAGGGTGCAATGTGTAGTCATGTCGGGGTCTCCTGTATATTAGGATAAGTACTAAGGGTGCACTGTGTAGCCATGTCTGGTCCCCTATATATTAGGACAAGTACTCAGGGTGCACTGTGTAGTCATGTCTGGTCCCCTATATATTAGGACAAGTACTAACTGTGCCCTGTGGATCCATATCTGGTCTCCTATATATTAGAACAAGTATTAAGGGTGCACTGTGTAGTCATGTCTGGGTCTCCTGTATATTAGGACAAGTACTAAGGGTGCACTGTGCAGCCATGTCTTGGGCCCCTTATGTATTAGGGCAAGTACTAAGGGTGCCCTGTGTAGCCATGTCTGAGTTCCTATATATTAGAACAAGTACTAACTGTGCTCCGTGGAGCCATGTCTGGTTCCCTATATATTAGGACAAGTACTAAGGGTGCACTGTGTAGCCATGTCTGGTCCCCTATATATTAGGACAAGTACTAAGGGTGCACTGTGTAGCCATGTCTTGGTCTCCCATATATTAGGACAAGTACTATGGGTGCACTGTGTAGCCATGTCTTGGTCCCCTGCATATTAGGGCAAGTACTAAGGGTGCACTGTGTAGCCATGTCTGGTCTCCTATATATTAGGACAAGTACTAAGGGTGCACTGTGTAGCCATGTCTTTGTTCCCCTGCATATTAGAACAAGTACTAAAGGTGCACTGTGTAGCCATGTCTGGGTCCCCTATATATTAGGACAAGTACTAAGGGTGCACTGTGTACCCATATCTGGTGTCCTATATATTAGGACAAGTACTAAGGGTGCACTGTGTAGCCATGTCTGGGTCCCTATATATTAGGACAAGTACTAAGGGTGCACTGTGTAGTCATGTCTGGGTCTCCTGTATATTAGGACAAGTACTAAGGGTGCACTGTGTAGCCACGTCTTGGTCCCCTGCATATTAGGACAAGTACTAAGGGTGCACTGTGTAGCCATATCTGGTCTCCTATATATTAGGACAAGTACTAAGGGTGCACTGTGTACCCATATCTGGTCTCCTATATATTAGGACAAGTACTAAGGGTGCACTGTGTAGCCATGTCTGGGTCTCCTGTATATTAGGACAAGTACTAAGGGTGCACTGTATAGCCATGTCTGGTCTCCTATATATTAGGACAAGTACCAAGGGTGCACTGTATAGCCATATCTGGTCTCCTATATATTAGGACAAGTACTAAGGGTGCACTGTGTACCCATATCTGGTCTCCTATATATTAGGACAAGTACTAAGGGTGCACTGTGTAGCCATGTGTGGGTCCCCTATATATTAGGACAAGTACTAAGGCTGCACTGTGTAGTCATGTCTGGGTCTCCTGTATATTAGGACAAGTACGAAGGGTGCACTGTGTACCCATATCTGATCTCCTATATATTAAGACAAGTACTAAGGGTGCACTGTGTAGTCATGTCTGGTCTCCTGTATATTGGGATAAGTACTAAGGGTGCACTGTGTAGTCATGTCTGGGTCCCTATATATTAGGACAAGTACTAAGGGTGCACTGTGTAGCCATGTCTGGGTCCCAACATATTAGGACAAGTACTAAGGGTGCACTGTGTAGTCATGTCTGGGTCTCCTGTATATTAGGATAAGTACTAAGCGTGCACTGTGTAGTCATGTCTGGGTCCCTATATATTAGGACAAGTACTAAGGGTGCACTGTGTAGTCATGTCTGGGTCCCTATATATTAGGACAAGTTCTAAGGGTGCACTGTGTAGTCATGTCTGGGTCCCTATATATTAGGACAAGTACTAAGGGTGCACTGTGTAGTCATGTCTGGTCTCCTATATATTAGGACAAGTACTAAGCGTGCAATCTGTAGCCATGTCTGGGTCCCTATATATTAGGACAAGTTCTAAGGGTGCACTGTGTAGCCATGTCTTGGGCCCCTTATGTATTAGGACAAGTACAAAGGGTGCACTGTGTAGTCATGTCTGGGTCCCTATATATTAGGACAAGTACTAAGGGTGCACTGTGTAGCCATTGCTTTGGCCCCTTTATGTATTAGGACAAGTACAAAGGGTGCACTGTGTAGTCATGTCTGGGTTCCCTATATATTAGGACAAATACTAAGGGTGCACTGTGTAGTCATGTCTGGGTTCCCTATATATTAGGACAAGTACTAAGGGTGCACTGTGTAGTCATGTCTGGGTCTCCTGTATATTAGGACAAGTACTAAGGGTGCACTATGTAGCCATGTCTAGTCCCCTATATATTAGGACAAGTACTAAGGGTGCACTGTGTAGCCATGTCTGGTCTCCTATATATTAGGACAAGTACTAACTGTACCCTGTGTAGCCATGTCTTGGTCCCCTGCATATTAGGACAAGTACTAAGGGTGCACTGTGTAGCCATGTCTTTGTTCCCCTGTATATTAGAACAAGTACTAAGGGTGCACTGTGAAGCCATGTCTGGGACCCTATATATTAGGACAAGTACTAAGGGTGCACTGTGTAGCCACGTCTTGGTCCCCTGCATATTAGGACAAGTACTAAGGGTGCACTCTGTAGCCATATCTGGTCTCCTATATATTAGGACAAGTACTAAGGGTGCACTGTGTACCCATATCTGGTCTCCTATATATTAGGACAAGTACTAAGGGTGCACTGTGTAGCCATGTCTGGGTCTCCTGTATATTAGGACAAGTACTAAGGGTGCACTGTATAGCCATGTCTGGTCTCCTATATATTAGGACAAGTACCAAGGGTGCACTCTATAGCCATGTCTGGTCTCCTATATATTAGGACAAGTACTAAAGGTGCACTGTATAGCCATGTCTGAGTCCCTAAATATTAGGACAAGTACTAAGGGTGCACTGTGTAGTCATGTCTGGGTCCCTATATATTAGGACAAGTACTAAGGGTGCACTGTGTAGCCATGTCTGGGTCCCTATATATTAGGACAAGTACTAAGGGTGCAATGTGTAGTCATGTCGGGGTCTCCTGTATATTAGGATAAGTACTAAGGGTGCACTGTGTAGCCATGTCTGGTCCCCTATATATTAGGACAAGTACTCAGGGTGCACTGTGTAGTCATGTCTGGTCCCCTATATATTAGGACAAGTACTAACTGTGCCCTGTGGATCCATATCTGGTCTCCTATATATTAGAACAAGTATTAAGGGTGCACTGTGTAGTCATGTCTGGGTCTCCTGTATATTAGGACAAGTACTAAGGGTGCACTGTGCAGCCATGTCTTGGGCCCCTTATGTATTAGGGCAAGTACTAAGGGTGCCCTGTGTAGCCATGTCTGAGTTCCTATATATTAGAACAAGTACTAACTGTGCTCCGTGGAGCCATGTCTGGTTCCCTATATATTAGGACAAGTACTAAGGGTGCACTGTGTAGCCATGTCTGGTCCCCTATATATTAGGACAAGTACTAAGGGTGCACTGTGTAGCCATGTCTTGGTCTCCCATATATTAGGACAAGTACTATGGGTGCATTGTGTAGCCATGTCTTGGTCCCCTGCATATTAGGGCAAGTACTAAGGGTGCACTGTGTAGCCATGTCTGGTCTCCTATATATTAGGACAAGTACTAAGGGTGCACTGTGTAGCCATGTCTTTGTTCCCCTGCATATTAGAACAAGTACTAAAGGTGCACTGTGTAGCCATGTCTGGGTCCCCTATATATTAGGACAAGTACTAAGGGTGCACTGTGTACCCATATCTGGTGTCCTATATATTAGGACAAGTACTAAGGGTGCACTGTGTAGCCATGTCTGGGTCCCTATATATTAGGACAAGTACTAAGGGTGCACTGTGTAGTCATGTCTGGGTCTCCTGTATATTAGGACAAGTACTAAGGGTGCACTGTGTAGCCACGTCTTGGTCCCCTGCATATTAGGACAAGTACTAAGGGTGCACTGTGTAGCCATATCTGGTCTCCTATATATTAGGACAAGTACTAAGGGTGCACTGTGTAGCCATATCTGGTCTCCTATATATTAGGACAAGTACTAAGGGTGCACTGTGTAGCCATGTCTGGGTCTCCTGTATATTAGGACAAGTACTAAGGGTGCACTGTGTAGCCACGTCTTGGTCCCCTGCATATTAGGACAAGTACTAAGGGTGCACTCTGTAGCCATATCTGGTCTCCTATATATTAGGACAAGTACTAAGGGTGCACTGTGTACCCATATCTGGTCTCCTATATATTAGGACAAGTACTAAGGGTGCACTGTGTAGCCATGTCTGGGTCTCCTGTATATTAGGACAAGTACTAAGGGTGCACTGTATAGCCATGTCTGGTCTCCTATATATTAGGACAAGTACCAAGGGTGCACTCTATAGCCATGTCTGGTCTCCTATATATTAGGACAAGTACTAAAGGTGCACTGTATAGCCATGTCTGAGTCCCTAAATATTAGGACAAGTACTAAGGGTGCACTGTGTAGTCATGTCTGGGTCCCTATATATTAGGACAAGTACTAAGGGTGCACTGTGTAGCCATGTCTGGGTCCCTATATATTAGGACAAGTACTAAGGGTGCAATGTGTAGTCATGTCGGGGTCTCCTGTATATTAGGATAAGTACTAAGGGTGCACTGTGTAGCCATGTCTGGTCCCCTATATATTAGGACAAGTACTCAGGGTGCACTGTGTAGTCATGTCTGGTCCCCTATATATTAGGACAAGTACTAACTGTGCCCTGTGGATCCATATCTGGTCTCCTATATATTAGAACAAGTATTAAGGGTGCACTGTGTAGTCATGTCTGGGTCTCCTGTATATTAGGACAAGTACTAAGGGTGCACTGTGCAGCCATGTCTTGGGCCCCTTATGTATTAGGGCAAGTACTAAGGGTGCCCTGTGTAGCCATGTCTGAGTTCCTATATATTAGAACAAGTACTAACTGTGCTCCGTGGAGCCATGTCTGGTTCCCTATATATTAGGACAAGTACTAAGGGTGCACTGTGTAGCCATGTCTGGTCCCCTATATATTAGGACAAGTACTAAGGGTGCACTGTGTAGCCATGTCTTGGTCTCCCATATATTAGGACAAGTACTAAGGGTGCACTGTGTAGCCATGTCTTGGTCCCCTGCATATTAGGGCAAGTACTAAGGGTGCACTGTGTAGCCATGTCTGGTCTCCTATATATTAGGACAAGTACTAAGGGTGCACTGTGTAGCCATGTCTTTGTTCCCCTGCATATTAGAACAAGTACTAAAGGTGCACTGTGTAGCCATGTCTGGGTCCCCTATATATTAGGACAAGTACTAAGGGTGCACTGTGTACCCATATCTGGTGTCCTATATATTAGGACAAGTACTAAGGGTGCACTGTGTAGCCATGTCTGGGTCCCTATATATTAGGACAAGTACTAAGGGTGCACTGTGTAGTCATGTCTGGGTCTCCTGTATATTAGGACAAGTACTAAGGGTGCACTGTGTAGCCACGTCTTGGTCCCCTGCATATTAGGACAAGTACTAAGGGTGCACTGTGTAGCCATATCTGGTCTCCTATATATTAGGACAAGTACTAAGGGTGCACTGTGTACCCATATCTGGTCTCCTATATATTAGGACAAGTACTAAGGGTGCACTGTGTAGCCATGTCTGGGTCTCCTGTATATTAGGACAAGTACTAAGGGTGCACTGTATAGCCATGTCTGGTCTCCTATATATTAGGACAAGTACCAAGGGTGCACTGTATAGCCATATCTGGTCTCCTATATATTAGGACAAGTACTAAGGGTGCACTGTGTACCCATATCTGGTCTCCTATATATTAGGACAAGTACTAAGGGTGCACTGTGTAGCCATGTGTGGGTCCCCTATATATTAGGACAAGTACTAAGGCTGCACTGTGTAGTCATGTCTGGGTCTCCTGTATATTAGGACAAGTACGAAGGGTGCACTGTGTACCCATATCTGTTCTCCTATATATTAAGACAAGTACTAAAGGTGCAATGTGTAGTCATGTCTGGTCTCCTGTATATTGGGATAAGTACTAAGGGTGCACTGTGTAGTCATGTCTGGGTCCCTATATATTAGGACAAGTACTAAGGGTGCACTGTGTAGCCATGTCTGGGTCCCAACATATTAGGACAAGTACTAAGGGTGCACTGTGTAGTCATGTCTGGGTCTCCTGTATATTAGGATAAGTACTAAGCGTGCACTGTGTAGTCATCTATGGGTCCCTATATATTAGGACAAGTACTAAGGGTGCACTGTGTAGTCATGTCTGGGTCCCTATATATTAGGACAAGTTCTAAGGGTGCACTGTGTAGTCATGTCTGGGTCCCTATATATTAGGACAAGTACTAAGCGTGCAATCTGTAGCCATGTCTGGGTCCCTATATATTAGGACAAGTTCTAAGGGTGCACTGTGTAGCCATGTCTTGGGCCCCTTATGTATTAGGACAAGTACAAAGGGTGCACTGTGTAGTCATGTCTGGGTCCCTATATATTAGGGCAAGTACTAAGGGTGCACTGTGTAGCCATGTCTTGGGCCCCTTATGTATTAGGACAAGTACAAAGGGTGCACTGTGTAGTCATGTCTGGGTTCCCTATATATTAGGACAAATACTAAGGGTGCACTGTGTAGTCATGTCTGGGTTCCCTATATATTAGGACAAGTACTAAGGGTGCACTGTGTAGTCATGTCTGGGTCTCCTGTATATTAGGACAAGTACTAAGGGTGCACTATGTAGCCATGTCTAGTCCCCTATATATTAGGACAAGTACTAAGGGTGCACTGTGTAGCCATGTCTGGTCTCCTATATATTAGGACAAGTACTAACTGTACCCTGTGTAGCCATGTCTTGGTCCCCTGCATATTAGGACAAGTACTAAGGGTGCACTGTGTAGCCATGTCTTTGTTCCCCTGCATATTAGAACAAGTACTAAGGGTGCACTGTGTAGCCATGTCTGGGTCCCCTATATATTAGGACAAGTACTAAGGGTGCACTGTGTACCCATATCTGGTCTCCTATATATTAGGACAAGTACTAAGGGTGCACTGTGTACCCATATCTGGTCTCCTATATATTAGGACAAGTACTAAGGGTGCACTGTGTAGCCATGTCTGGGTCCCCTATATATTAGGACAAGTACCAAGGGTGCACTGTGTACCCATATCTGGTCTCCTATATATTAGGACAAGTACTAAGGGTGCACTGTGTAGTCATGTCTGGTTTCCTGTATATTAGGATAAGTACTAAGGGTGCACTGTGTAGTCATATCTGGGTCCCTATATATTAGGACAAGTACTAAGGGTGCACTGTGTAGCCATGTCTGGGTCCCTATATATTAGGACAAGTACTAAGGGTGCACTGTGTAGCCATGTCTTTGTTCCCCTGCATATTAGGACAAGTACTATGGGTGTACTGTGTAGCCATGTCTTGGTCCCCTGCATATTAAGACAAGTACTAAGGGTGCACTGTGTAGCCATATCTGGTCTCCTATATATTAGGACAAGTACTAAGGCTGTACTGTGTAGTCATGTCTGGGTCCCCTATATATTAGGACAAGTACTAAGGGTGCACTGTGTAGTCATGTCTGGGTCCCTATATATTAGGACAAGTACTAAGGGTGCACTGTGTAGCCATGTCTTGGGCCCCTTATGTATTAGGACAAGTACTAAGGGTGCACTGTGTAGTCATGTCTGGGTTCCCTATATATTAGGACAAGTACTAAGGGTGCACTGTGTAGTCATGTCTGGGTTCCCTATATATTAGGACAAGTACTAAGGGTGCACTGTGTAGTCATGTCTGGGTTCCCTATATATTAGGACAAGTACTAAGGGTGCACTGTGTAGTCATGTCTGGGTCCCTATATATTAGGACAAGTACTAAGGGTGCACTGTGTAGTCATGTCTGGGTCCCTATATATTAGGACAAGTACTAAGGGTGCACTGTGTAGTCATGTCTGGGTTCCCTATATATTAGGACAAGTACTAAGGGTGCACTGTGTAGTCATGTCTGGGTTCCCTATATATTAGGACAAGTACTAAGGGTGCACTGTGTAGCCATGTCTGGGTCCCTATATATTAGGACAAGTACTAAGGGTGCACTGTGTAGCCATGCGTGGGTCCCCTATATATTAGGACAAGTACTAAGGCTGCATTGTGTAGTCATGTCTGGGTCTCCTGTATATTAGGACAAGTACTAAGGGTGCACTGTGTAGCCATATCTGGTCTCCTATATATTAGGACAAGTACCAAGGGTGCACTGTGTACCCATATCTGATCTCCTATATATTAAGACAAGTACTAAGGGTGCACTGTGTAGTCATGTCTGGTCTCCTGTATATTGGGATAAGTACTAAGGGTGCACTGTGTAGTCATGTCTGGGTCCCTATATATTAGGACAAGTACTAAGGGTGCACTGTGTAGCCATGTCTGGGTCCCTACATATTAGGACAAGTACTAAGGGTGCACTGTGTAGTCATGTCTGGGTCTCCTGTATATTAGGATAAGTACTAAGCGTGCACTGTGTAGTCATCTATGGGTCCCTATATATTAGGACAAGTACTAAGGGTGCACTGTGTAGTCATGTCTGGGTCCCTATATATTAGGACAAGTTCTAAGGGTGCACTGTGTAGTCATGTCTGGGTCCCTATATATTAGGACAAGTACTAAGGGTGCACTGTGTAGTCATGTCTGGTCTCCTATATATTAGGACAAGTACTAAGCGTGCAATCTGTAGCCATGTCTGGGTCCCTATATATTAGGACAAGTTCTAAGGGTGCACTGTGTAGCCATGTCTTGGGCCCCTTATGTATTAGGACAAGTACAAAGGGTGCACTGTGTAGTCATGTCTGGGTCCCTATATATTAGGGCAAGTACTAAGGGTGCACTGTGTAGCCATGTCTTGGGCCCCTTATGTATTAGGACAAGTACAAAGGGTGCACTGTGTAGTCATGTCTGGGTTCCCTATATATTAGGACAAATACTAAGGGTGCACTGTGTAGTCATGTCTGGGTTCCCTATATATTAGGACAAGTACTAAGGGTGCACTGTGTAGTCATGTCTGGGTCTCCTGTATATTAGGACAAGTACTAAGGGTGCACTGTGTAGTCATGTCTAGTCCCCTATATATTAGGACAAGTACTAAGGGTGCACTGTGTAGCCATGTCTGGTCTCCTATATATTAGGACAAGTACTAACTGTACCCTGTGTAGCCATGTCTTGGTCCCCTGCATATTAGGACAAGTACTAAGGGTGCACTGTGTAGCCATGTCTTTGTTCCCCTGCATATTAGAACAAGTACTAAGGGTGCACTGTGTAGCCATGTCTGGGTCCCCTATATATTAGGACAAGTACTAAGGGTGCACTGTGTACCCATATCTGGTCTCCTATATATTAGGACAAGTACTAAGGGTGCACTGTGTACCCATATCTGGTCTCCTATATATTAGGACAAGTACTAAGGGTGCACTGTGTAGCCATGTCTGGGTCCCCTATATATTAGGACAAGTACCAAGGGTGCACTGTGTACCCATATCTGGTCTCCTATATATTAGGACAAGTACTAAGGGTGCACTGTGTAGTCATGTCTGGTTTCCTGTATATTAGGATAAGTACTAAGGGTGCACTGTGTAGTCATATCTGGGTCCCTATATATTAGGACAAGTACTAAGGGTGCACTGTGTAGCCATGTCTGGGTCCCTATATATTAGGACAAGTACTAAGGGTGCACTGTGTAGCCATGTCTTTGTTCCCCTGCATATTAGGACAAGTACTATGGGTGTACTGTGTAGCCATGTCTTGGTCCCCTGCATATTAAGACAAGTACTAAGGGTGCACTGTGTAGCCATATCTGGTCTCCTATATATTAGGACAAGTACTAAGGCTGTACTGTGTAGTCATGTCTGGGTCCCCTATATATTAGGACAAGTACTAAGGGTGCACTGTGTAGTCATGTCTGGGTCCCTATATATTAGGACAAGTACTAAGGGTGCACTGTGTAGCCATGTCTTGGGCCCCTTATGTATTAGGACAAGTACTAAGGGTGCACTGTGTAGTCATGTCTGGGTTCCCTATATATTAGGACAAGTACTAAGGGTGCACTGTGTAGTCATGTCTGGGTTCCCTATATATTAGGACAAGTACTAAGGGTGCACTGTGTAGTCATGTCTGGGTTCCCTATATATTAGGACAAGTACTAAGGGTGCACTGTGTAGTCATGTCTGGGTCCCTATATATTAGGACAAGTACTAAGGGTGCACTGTGTAGTCATGTCTGGGTCCCTATATATTAGGACAAGTACTAAGGGTGCACTGTGTAGTCATGTCTGGGTTCCCTATATATTAGGACAAGTACTAAGGGTGCACTGTGTAGTCATGTCTGGGTTCCCTATATATTAGGACAAGTACTAAGGGTGCACTGTGTAGCCATGTCTGGGTCCCTATATATTAGGACAAGTACTAAGGGTGCACTGTGTAGCCATGCGTGGGTCCCCTATATATTAGGACAAGTACTAAGGCTGCATTGTGTAGTCATGTCTGGGTCTCCTGTATATTAGGACAAGTACTAAGGGTGCACTGTGTAGCCATATCTGGTCTCCTATATATTAGGACAAGTACCAAGGGTGCACTGTGTACCCATATCTGATCTCCTATATATTAAGACAAGTACTAAGGGTGCACTGTGTAGTCATGTCTGGTCTCCTGTATATTGGGATAAGTACTAAGGGTGCACTGTGTAGTCATGTCTGGGTCCCTATATATTAGGACAAGTACTAAGGGTGCACTGTGTAGCCATGTCTGGGTCCCTACATATTAGGACAAGTACTAAGGGTGCACTGTGTAGTCATGTCTGGGTCTCCTGTATATTAGGATAAGTACTAAGCGTGCACTGTGTAGTCATCTATGGGTCCCTATATATTAGGACAAGTACTAAGGGTGCACTGTGTAGTCATGTCTGGGTCCCTATATATTAGGACAAGTTCTAAGGGTGCACTGTGTAGTCATGTCTGGGTCCCTATATATTAGGACAAGTACTAAGGGTGCACTGTGTAGTCATGTCTGGTCCCCTACATATTAGGACAAGTACTAAGGGTGCACTGTGTAGTCATGTCTGGTCTCCTGTATATTAGGATAAGTACTAAGCGTGCAATGTGTAGCCATGTCTGGGTCCCTATATACTAGGACAAGTTCTAAGGGTGCACTGTGTAGTGATGTCTGGCTCCCTATATATTAGGACAAGTACTAAGGGTGCACTGTGTAGCCATGTCTTGGGCCCCTTATGTATTAGGACAAGTACTAAGGGTGCACTGTGTAGTCATGTCTGGGTTCCCTATATATTAGGACAAGTACTAAGGGTGCACTGTGTAGTCATGTCTGGGTTCCCTATATATTAGGACAAGTACTAAGGGTGCACTATGTAGCCATGTCTGAGTCCCTATATATTAGAACAAGTACTAACTGTGCCCTGTGGAGCCATGTCTGGTCTCCTATATATTAGGACAAGTACTAAGGGTGCACTGTGTAGTCATGTCTGGGTCCCCTATATATTAGGACATGTACTAAGGGTGCCCTGTGTAGCCACGTCTTGGTCCCCTGCATATTAGGGCAAGTACTAAGGGTGCACTGTGTAGCCATGTCTGGGTCCCCATATATATTAGGACAAGCACTAAGGGTGCACTGTGTAGCCATGTCTGAGTCCCTATATATTAGGACAAGTACTAAGGGTGCCCTGTGTAGCCACGTCTTGGTCCCCTGCATATTAGGACAAGTACTAAGGGTGCACTGTGTAGCCATATCCGGTCTCCTATATATTAGGACAAGTATTAAGGGTGCACTGTGTAGCCATATCTGGTCTCCTATATATTAGGACAAGTACTAAGGGTGCACTGTGTAGCCATATCTAGTCTCCTATGTATTAGGACAAGTACTAAGGCTGCACTGTGTAGCCATATCTGGTCTCCTATATATTAGGACAAGTACTAAGGGTGCACTGTGTAGCCATGTCTTTGTTCCCCTGCATATTAGGACAAGTACTAAGGGTGCACTGTGTAGCCATGTCTGTGCCCCTTATGTATTAGAACAAGTACTAAGGGTGCACTGTGTAGCCATGTCTGTGCCCCTTATGTATTAGAACAAGTACTAAGGGTGCACTGTGTAGCCATGTCTGGGTCCCCTATATATTAGGACAAGTACTAAGGGTGCACTGTGTAGCCATGTCTGGGCCCCCTGTATATTAGGACAAGTACTAAGGGTGCACTGTAGTCATGTCTGGGTCTACTATATATTAGGACAAGTACTAAGGGTGCACTGTGTAGCCATAACTGGTCTACTGTATATTAGGACAAGTACTAAGGGTGCACTGTGTAGCCTTGTCTGGTCTCCTGTATATTAGGATAAGTACTAAGCGTGCACTGTGTAGCCATGTCTGGGTCCCCTATATATTAGGACAAGTACTAAGGGTGCACTGTGTAGTCATGTCTGGGTCTACTATATATTAGGACAAGTACTAAGGGTGCACTGTGTAGCCATAACTGGTCTACTGTATATTAGGACAAGTACTAAGGGTGCACTGTGTAGCCTTGTCTGGTCTCCTGTATATTAGGATAAGTACTAAGCGTGCACTGTGTAGCCATGTCTGGGTCCCCTATATATTAGGACAAGTACTAAGGCTGCACTGTGTAGTCATGTCTGGGTCTCCCTTATATTAGGACAAGTACTAAGGGTGCACTGTGTAGCCTTGTCTGGGTCACTATATATTAGGACAAGTACTAAGGGTGCCCTGTATAGTCAAGTCTGGGTCCTTTGTATATTAGGACAAGTACTAAGGGTGCACTGTGTAGCCAAGTCTGGGCCCCCTGTATATTAGGACAAGAACTAAGGGTGCCCTGTGTAGCCATGTCTGGTCTCCTATATATTAGGACAAGTACTAAGGGTGCACTGTGTAGTCATGTCTGGGTCCCCATATATATTACGACAAGTACTAAGGGTGCACTGTGTAGTCATGTCTGGGTCTCCTGTATATTAGGACAAGTGCTAAGGGTGCACTGTGTAGCCATGTCTGGGTCCCCTATATATTAGGACAAGTACTAAGGTTGCACTGTGTAGTCATGTCTGGGTCTCCCATATATTAGGACAAGTACTAAGGGTGCACTGTGTAGCCATGTCTTGGTCCCCTGCATATTAGGACAATTACTAAGGGTGCACTGTGTAGCCATGTCTGGGCCCTCTGTATATTAGGACAAGTACTAAGGCTGCACTGTGTAGCCATGTCTGGGCCCTCTGTATATTAGGACAAGTACTAAGGGTGCACTGTGTAGCCATGACTTGGTCCCCTGCATATTAGGACAAGTACTAAGGGTGCCCTGTGTAGTCATGTCTGGTCACTATATATTAGGACAAGTACTAAAGGTGCACTGTATAGCCATGTCTGAGTCCCTAAATATTAGGACAAGTACTAAGGGTGCACTGTGTAGTCATGTCTGGGTCCCTATATATTAGGACAAGTACTAAGGGTGCACTGTGTAGCCATGTCTGGGTCCCTATATATTAGGACAAGTACTAAGGGTGCAATGTGTAGTCATGTCGGGGTCTCCTGTATATTAGGATAAGTACTAAGGGTGCACTGTGTAGCCATGTCTGGTCCCCTATATATTAGGACAAGTACTCAGGGTGCACTGTGTAGTCATGTCTGGTCCCCTATATATTAGGACAAGTACTAACTGTGCCCTGTGGATCCATATCTGGTCTCCTATATATTAGAACAAGTATTAAGGGTGCACTGTGTAGTCATGTCTGGGTCTCCTGTATATTAGGACAAGTACTAAGGGTGCACTGTGCAGCCATGTCTTGGGCCCCTTATGTATTAGGGCAAGTACTAAGGGTGCCCTGTGTAGCCATGTCTGAGTTCCTATATATTAGAACAAGTACTAACTGTGCTCCGTGGAGCCATGTCTGGTTCCCTATATATTAGGACAAGTACTAAGGGTGCACTGTGTAGCCATGTCTGGTCCCCTATATATTAGGACAAGTACTAAGGGTGCACTGTGTAGCCATGTCTTGGTCTCCCATATATTAGGACAAGTACTATGGGTGCACTGTGTAGCCATGTCTTGGTCCCCTGCATATTAGGGCAAGTACTAAGGGTGCACTGTGTAGCCATGTCTGGTCTCCTATATATTAGGACAAGTACTAAGGGTGCACTGTGTAGCCATGTCTTTGTTCCCCTGCATATTAGAACAAGTACTAAAGGTGCACTGTGTAGCCATGTCTGGGTCCCCTATATATTAGGACAAGTACTAAGGGTGCACTGTGTACCCATATCTGGTGTCCTATATATTAGGACAAGTACTAAGGGTGCACTGTGTAGCCATGTCTGGGTCCCTATATATTAGGACAAGTACTAAGGGTGCACTGTGTAGTCATGTCTGGGTCTCCTGTATATTAGGACAAGTACTAAGGGTGCACTGTGTAGCCACGTCTTGGTCCCCTGCATATTAGGACAAGTACTAAGGGTGCACTGTGTAGCCATATCTGGTCTCCTATATATTAGGACAAGTACTAAGGGTGCACTGTGTAGCCATATCTGGTCTCCTATATATTAGGACAAGTACTAAGGGTGCACTGTGTAGCCATGTCTGGGTCTCCTGTATATTAGGACAAGTACTAAGGGTGCACTGTGTAGCCACGTCTTGGTCCCCTGCATATTAGGACAAGTACTAAGGGTGCACTCTGTAGCCATATCTGGTCTCCTATATATTAGGACAAGTACTAAGGGTGCACTGTGTACCCATATCTGGTCTCCTATATATTAGGACAAGTACTAAGGGTGCACTGTGTAGCCATGTCTGGGTCTCCTGTATATTAGGACAAGTACTAAGGGTGCACTGTATAGCCATGTCTGGTCTCCTATATATTAGGACAAGTACCAAGGGTGCACTCTATAGCCATGTCTGGTCTCCTATATATTAGGACAAGTACTAAAGGTGCACTGTATAGCCATGTCTGAGTCCCTAAATATTAGGACAAGTACTAAGGGTGCACTGTGTAGTCATGTCTGGGTCCCTATATATTAGGACAAGTACTAAGGGTGCACTGTGTAGCCATGTCTGGGTCCCTATATATTAGGACAAGTACTAAGGGTGCAATGTGTAGTCATGTCGGGGTCTCCTGTATATTAGGATAAGTACTAAGGGTGCACTGTGTAGCCATGTCTGGTCCCCTATATATTAGGACAAGTACTCAGGGTGCACTGTGTAGTCATGTCTGGTCCCCTATATATTAGGACAAGTACTAACTGTGCCCTGTGGATCCATATCTGGTCTCCTATATATTAGAACAAGTATTAAGGGTGCACTGTGTAGTCATGTCTGGGTCTCCTGTATATTAGGACAAGTACTAAGGGTGCACTGTGCAGCCATGTCTTGGGCCCCTTATGTATTAGGGCAAGTACTAAGGGTGCCCTGTGTAGCCATGTCTGAGTTCCTATATATTAGAACAAGTACTAACTGTGCTCCGTGGAGCCATGTCTGGTTCCCTATATATTAGGACAAGTACTAAGGGTGCACTGTGTAGCCATGTCTGGTCCCCTATATATTAGGACAAGTACTAAGGGTGCACTGTGTAGCCATGTCTTGGTCTCCCATATATTAGGACAAGTACTATGGGTGCACTGTGTAGCCATGTCTTGGTCCCCTGCATATTAGGGCAAGTACTAAGGGTGCACTGTGTAGCCATGTCTGGTCTCCTATATATTAGGACAAGTACTAAGGGTGCACTGTGTAGCCATGTCTTTGTTCCCCTGCATATTAGAACAAGTACTAAAGGTGCACTGTGTAGCCATGTCTGGGTCCCCTATATATTAGGACAAGTACTAAGGGTGCACTGTGTACCCATATCTGGTGTCCTATATATTAGGACAAGTACTAAGGGTGCACTGTGTAGCCATGTCTGGGTCCCTATATATTAGGACAAGTACTAAGGGTGCACTGTGTAGTCATGTCTGGGTCTCCTGTATATTAGGACAAGTACTAAGGGTGCACTGTGTAGCCACGTCTTGGTCCCCTGCATATTAGGACAAGTACTAAGGGTGCACTGTGTAGCCATATCTGGTCTCCTATATATTAGGACAAGTACTAAGGGTGCACTGTGTACCCATATCTGGTCTCCTATATATTAGGACAAGTACTAAGGGTGCACTGTGTAGCCATGTCTGGGTCTCCTGTATATTAGGACAAGTACTAAGGGTGCACTGTATAGCCATGTCTGGTCTCCTATATATTAGGACAAGTACCAAGGGTGCACTGTATAGCCATATCTGGTCTCCTATATATTAGGACAAGTACTAAGGGTGCACTGTGTACCCATATCTGGTCTCCTATATATTAGGACAAGTACTAAGGGTGCACTGTGTAGCCATGTGTGGGTCCCCTATATATTAGGACAAGTACTAAGGCTGCACTGTGTAGTCATGTCTGGGTCTCCTGTATATTAGGACAAGTACGAAGGGTGCACTGTGTACCCATATCTGTTCTCCTATATATTAAGACAAGTACTAAAGGTGCACTGTGTAGTCATGTCTGGTCTCCTGTATATTGGGATAAGTACTAAGGGTGCACTGTGTAGTCATGTCTGGGTCCCTATATATTAGGACAAGTACTAAGGGTGCACTGTGTAGCCATGTCTGGGTCCCAACATATTAGGACAAGTACTAAGGGTGCACTGTGTAGTCATGTCTGGGTCTCCTGTATATTAGGATAAGTACTAAGCGTGCACTGTGTAGTCATCTATGGGTCCCTATATATTAGGACAAGTACTAAGGGTGCACTGTGTAGTCATGTCTGGGTCCCTATATATTAGGACAAGTTCTAAGGGTGCACTGTGTAGTCATGTCTGGGTCCCTATATATTAGGACAAGTACTAAGGGTGCACTGTGTAGTCATGTCTGGTCTCCTATATATTAGGACAAGTACTAAGCGTGCAATCTGTAGCCATGTCTGGGTCCCTATATATTAGGACAAGTTCTAAGGGTGCACTGTGTAGCCATGTCTTGGGCCCCTTATGTATTAGGACAAGTACAAAGGGTGCACTGTGTAGTCATGTCTGGGTCCCTATATATTAGGGCAAGTACTAAGGGTGCACTGTGTAGCCATGTCTTGGGCCCCTTATGTATTAGGACAAGTACAAAGGGTGCACTGTGTAGTCATGTCTGGGTTCCCTATATATTAGGACAAATACTAAGGGTGCACTGTGTAGTCATTTCTGGGTTCCCTATATATTAGGACAAGTACTAAGGGTGCACTGTGTAGTCATGTCTGGGTCTCCTGTATATTAGGACAAGTACTAAGGGTGCACTATGTAGCCATGTCTAGTCCCCTATATATTAGGACAAGTACTAAGGGTGCACTGTGTAGCCATGTCTGGTCTCCTATATATTAGGACAAGTACTAACTGTACCCTGTGTAGCCATGTCTTGGTCCCCTGCATATTAGGACAAGTACTAAGGGTGCACTGTGTAGCCATGTCTTTGTTCCCCTGCATATTAGAACAAGTACTAAGGGTGCACTGTGTAGCCATGTCTGGGTCCCCTATATATTAGGACAAGTACTAAGGGTGCACTGTGTACCCATATCTGGTCTCCTATATATTAGGACAAGTACTAAGGGTGCACTGTGTACCCATATCTGGTCTCCTATATATTAGGACAAGTACTAAGGGTGCACTGTGTAGCCATGTCTGGGTCCCCTATATATTAGGACAAGTACCAAGGGTGCACTGTGTACCCATATCTGGTCTCCTATATATTAGGACAAGTACTAAGGGTGCACTGTGTAGTCATGTCTGGTTTCCTGTATATTAGGATAAGTACTAAGGGTGCACTGTGTAGTCATATCTGGGTCCCTATATATTAGGACAAGTACTAAGGGTGCACTGTGTAGCCATGTCTGGGTCCCTATATATTAGGACAAGTACTAAGGGTGCACTGTGTAGCCATGTCTTTGTTCCCCTGCATATTAGGACAAGTACTATGGGTGTACTGTGTAGCCATGTCTTGGTCCCCTGCATATTAAGACAAGTACTAAGGGTGCACTGTGTAGCCATATCTGGTCTCCTATATATTAGGACAAGTACTAAGGCTGTACTGTGTAGTCATGTCTGGGTCCCCTATATATTAGGACAAGTACTAAGGGTGCACTGTGTAGTCATGTCTGGGTCCCTATATATTAGGACAAGTACTAAGGGTGCACTGTGTAGCCATGTCTTGGGCCCCTTATGTATTAGGACAAGTACTAAGGGTGCACTGTGTAGTCATGTCTGGGTTCCCTATATATTAGGACAAGTACTAAGGGTGCACTGTGTAGTCATGTCTGGGTTCCCTATATATTAGGACAAGTACTAAGGGTGCACTGTGTAGTCATGTCTGGGTTCCCTATATATTAGGACAAGTACTAAGGGTGCACTGTGTAGTCATGTCTGGGTCCCTATATATTAGGACAAGTACTAAGGGTGCACTGTGTAGTCATGTCTGGGTCCCTATATATTAGGACAAGTACTAAGGGTGCACTGTGTAGTCATGTCTGGGTTCCCTATATATTAGGACAAGTACTAAGGGTGCACTGTGTAGTCATGTCTGGGTTCCCTATATATTAGGACAAGTACTAAGGGTGCACTGTGTAGCCATGTCTGGGTCCCTATATATTAGGACAAGTACTAAGGGTGCACTGTGTAGCCATGCGTGGGTCCCCTATATATTAGGACAAGTACTAAGGCTGCATTGTGTAGTCATGTCTGGGTCTCCTGTATATTAGGACAAGTACTAAGGGTGCACTGTGTAGCCATATCTGGTCTCCTATATATTAGGACAAGTACCAAGGGTGCACTGTGTACCCATATCTGATCTCCTATATATTAAGACAAGTACTAAGGGTGCACTGTGTAGTCATGTCTGGTCTCCTGTATATTGGGATAAGTACTAAGGGTGCACTGTGTAGTCATGTCTGGGTCCCTATATATTAGGACAAGTACTAAGGGTGCACTGTGTAGCCATGTCTGGGTCCCTACATATTAGGACAAGTACTAAGGGTGCACTGTGTAGTCATGTCTGGGTCTCCTGTATATTAGGATAAGTACTAAGCGTGCACTGTGTAGTCATCTATGGGTCCCTATATATTAGGACAAGTACTAAGGGTGCACTGTGTAGTCATGTCTGGGTCCCTATATATTAGGACAAGTTCTAAGGGTGCACTGTGTAGTCATGTCTGGGTCCCTATATATTAGGACAAGTACTAAGGGTGCACTGTGTAGTCATGTCTGGTCTCCTATATATTAGGACAAGTACTAAGCGTGCAATCTGTAGCCATGTCTGGGTCCCTATATATTAGGACAAGTTCTAAGGGTGCACTGTGTAGCCATGTCTTGGGCCCCTTATGTATTAGGACAAGTACAAAGGGTGCACTGTGTAGTCATGTCTGGGTCCCTATATATTAGGGCAAGTACTAAGGGTGCACTGTGTAGCCATGTCTTGGGCCCCTTATGTATTAGGACAAGTACAAAGGGTGCACTGTGTAGTCATGTCTGGGTTCCCTATATATTAGGACAAATACTAAGGGTGCACTGTGTAGTCATGTCTGGGTTCCCTATATATTAGGACAAGTACTAAGGGTGCACTGTGTAGTCATGTCTGGGTCTCCTGTATATTAGGACAAGTACTAAGGGTGCACTATGTAGCCATGTCTAGTCCCCTATATATTAGGACAAGTACTAAGGGTGCACTGTGTAGCCATGTCTGGTCTCCTATATATTAGGACAAGTACTAACTGTACCCTGTGTAGCCATGTCTTGGTCCCCTGCATATTAGGACAAGTACTAAGGGTGCACTGTGTAGCCATGTCTTTGTTCCCCTGCATATTAGAACAAGTACTAAGGGTGCACTGTGTAGCCATGTCTGGGTCCCCTATATATTAGGACAAGTACTAAGGGTGCACTGTGTACCCATATCTGGTCTCCTATATATTAGGACAAGTACTAAGGGTGCACTGTGTACCCATATCTGGTCTCCTATATATTAGGACAAGTACTAAGGGTGCACTGTGTAGCCATGTCTGGGTCCCCTATATATTAGGACAAGTACCAAGGGTGCACTGTGTACCCATATCTGGTCTCCTATATATTAGGACAAGTACTAAGGGTGCACTGTGTAGTCATGTCTGGTTTCCTGTATATTAGGATAAGTACTAAGGGTGCACTGTGTAGTCATATCTGGGTCCCTATATATTAGGACAAGTACTAAGGGTGCACTGTGTAGCCATGTCTGGGTCCCTATATATTAGGACAAGTACTAAGGGTGCACTGTGTAGCCATGTCTTTGTTCCCCTGCATATTAGGACAAGTACTATGGGTGTACTGTGTAGCCATGTCTTGGTCCCCTGCATATTAAGACAAGTACTAAGGGTGCACTGTGTAGCCATATCTGGTCTCCTATATATTAGGACAAGTACTAAGGCTGTACTGTGTAGTCATGTCTGGGTCCCCTATATATTAGGACAAGTACTAAGGGTGCACTGTGTAGTCATGTCTGGGTCCCTATATATTAGGACAAGTACTAAGGGTGCACTGTGTAGCCATGTCTTGGGCCCCTTATGTATTAGGACAAGTACTAAGGGTGCACTGTGTAGTCATGTCTGGGTTCCCTATATATTAGGACAAGTACTAAGGGTGCACTGTGTAGTCATGTCTGGGTTCCCTATATATTAGGACAAGTACTAAGGGTGCACTGTGTAGTCATGTCTGGGTCCCTATATATTAGGACAAGTACTAAGGGTGCACTGTGTAGTCATGTCTGGGTCCCTATATATTAGGACAAGTACTAAGGGTGCACTGTGTAGTCATGTCTGGGTTCCCTATATATTAGGACAAGTACTAAGGGTGCACTGTGTAGTCATGTCTGGGTTCCCTATATATTAGGACAAGTACTAAGGGTGCACTGTGTAGCCATGTCTGGGTCCCTATATATTAGGACAAGTACTAAGGGTGCACTGTGTAGCCATGCGTGGGTCCCCTATATATTAGGACAAGTACTAAGGCTGCATTGTGTAGTCATGTCTGGGTCTCCTGTATATTAGGACAAGTACTAAGGGTGCACTGTGTAGCCATATCTGGTCTCCTATATATTAGGACAAGTACCAAGGGTGCACTGTGTACCCATATCTGATCTCCTATATATTAAGACAAGTACTAAGGGTGCACTGTGTAGTCATGTCTGGTCTCCTGTATATTGGGATAAGTACTAAGGGTGCACTGTGTAGTCATGTCTGGGTCCCTATATATTAGGACAAGTACTAAGGGTGCACTGTGTAGCCATGTCTGGGTCCCTACATATTAGGACAAGTACTAAGGGTGCACTGTGTAGTCATGTCTGGGTCTCCTGTATATTAGGATAAGTACTAAGCGTGCACTGTGTAGTCATCTATGGGTCCCTATATATTAGGACAAGTACTAAGGGTGCACTGTGTAGTCATGTCTGGGTCCCTATATATTAGGACAAGTTCTAAGGGTGCACTGTGTAGTCATGTCTGGGTCCCTATATATTAGGACAAGTACTAAGGGTGCACTGTGTAGTCATGTCTGGTCTCCTGTATATTAGGATAAGTACTAAGCGTGCAATGTGTAGCCATGTCTGGGTCCCTATATACTAGGACAAGTTCTAAGGGTGCACTGTGTAGTGATGTCTGGCTCCCTATATATTAGGACAAGTACTAAGGGTGCACTGTGTAGCCATGTCTTGGGCCCCTTATGTATTAGGACAAGTACTAAGGGTGCACTGTGTAGTCATGTCTGGGTTCCCTATATATTAGGACAAGTACTAAGGGTGCACTGTGTAGTCATGTCTGGGTTCCCTATATATTAGGACAAGTACTAAGGGTGCACTATGTAGCCATGTCTGGGTCCCCTATATATTAGGACAAGTACTAAGGGTGCCCTGTGTAGCCACGTCTTGGTCCCCTGCATATTAGGGCAAGTACTAAGGGTGCACTGTGTAGCCATGTCTGGGTCCCCATATATATTAGGACAAGCACTAAGGGTGCACTGTGTAGCCATGTCTGAGTCCCTATATATTAGGACAAGTACTAAGGGTGCCCTGTGTAGCCACGTCTTGGTCCCCTGCATATTAGGACAAGTACTAAGGGTGCACTGTGTAGCCATATCCGGTCTCCTATATATTAGGACAAGTACTAAGGGTGCACTGTGTAGCCATATCTGGTCTCCTATATATTAGGACAAGTACTAAGGGTGCACTGTGTAGCCATATCTAGTCTCCTATGTATTAGGACAAGTACTAAGGCTGCACTGTGTAGCCATATCTGGTCTCCTATATATTAGGACAAGTACTAAGGGTGCACTGTGTAGCCATGTCTTTGTTCCCCTGCATATTAGGACAAGTACTAAGGGTGCACTGTGTAGCCATGTCTGTGCCCCTTATGTATTAGAACAAGTACTAAGGGTGCACTGTGTAGCCATGTCTGTGCCCCTTATGTATTAGAACAAGTACTAAGGGTGCACTGTGTAGCCATGTCTGGGTCCCCTATATATTAGGACAAGTACTAAGGGTGCACTGTGTAGCCATGTCTGGGCCCCCTGTATATTAGGACAAGTACTAAGGGTGCACTGTAGTCATGTCTGGGTCTACTATATATTAGGACAAGTACTAAGGGTGCACTGTGTAGCCATAACTGGTCTACTGTATATTAGGACAAGTACTAAGGGTGCACTGTGTAGCCTTGTCTGGTCTCCTGTATATTAGGATAAGTACTAAGCGTGCACTGTGTAGCCATGTCTGGGTCCCCTATATATTAGGACAAGTACTAAGGGTGCACTGTGTAGTCATGTCTGGGTCTACTATATATTAGGACAAGTACTAAGGGTGCACTGTGTAGCCATAACTGGTCTACTGTATATTAGGACAAGTACTAAGGGTGCACTGTGTAGCCTTGTCTGGTCTCCTGTATATTAGGATAAGTACTAAGCGTGCACTGTGTAGCCATGTCTGGGTCCCCTATATATTAGGACAAGTACTAAGGCTGCACTGTGTAGTCATGTCTGGGTCTCCCTTATATTAGGACAAGTACTAAGGGTGCACTGTGTAGCCATGTCTGGGTCACTATATATTAGGACAAGTACTAAGGGTGCCCTGTATAGTCAAGTCTGGGTCCTTTGTATATTAGGACAAGTACTAAGGGTGCACTGTGTAGCCAAGTCTGGGCCCCCTGTATATTAGGACAAGAACTAAGGGTGCCCTGTGTAGCCATGTCTGGTCTCCTATATATTAGGACAAGTACTAAGGGTGCACTGTGTAGTCATGTCTGGGTCCCCATATATATTACGACAAGTACTAAGGGTGCACTGTGTAGTCATGTCTGGGTCTCCTGTATATTAGGACAAGTGCTAAGGGTGCACTGTGTAGCCATGTCTGGGTCCCCTATATATTAGGACAAGTACTAAGGTTGCACTGTGTAGTCATGTCTGGGTCTCCCATATATTAGGACAAGTACTAAGGGTGCACTGTGTAGCCATGTCTTGGTCCCCTGCATATTAGGACAATTACTAAGGGTGCACTGTGTAGCCATGTCTGGGCCCTCTGTATATTAGGACAAGTACTAAGGCTGCACTGTGTAGCCATGTCTGGGCCCTCTGTATATTAGGACAAGTACTAAGGGTGCACTGTGTAGCCATGACTTGGTCCCCTGCATATTAGGACAAGTACTAAGGGTGCCCTGTGTAGTCATGTCTGGTCACTATATATTAGGACAAGTACTAAGGGTGCACTGTGTAGCCATGTCTGGTCTCCTATATATTAGGACAAGTACTAAGGGTGCACTGTGTAGCCATGTCTTGGTCCTCTGCATATTAGGACAAGTACTAAGGGTGCACTGTGTAGCCATGTCTGGGCCCTCTGTATATTAGGACAAGTACTAAGGGTGCACTGTGTAGTCATGTCTGAGTTCCTGTATATTAGGGCAAGTACTAAGGGTGTACTGTGTAGTCATGTCTGGATCCCTGTATATTAGGACAAGTACTAAGGGTGCACTGTGTAGCCATGTCTGGGCCCTCTGTATATTAGGACAAGTACTAAGGGTGCACAGTGTAGCCATGTCTGCGTCCCTTATGTATTAGCACAAGTACTAAGGGTGCACTGTGTAGCCATATCTGGTCTCCTGTATATTAGGATAAGTACTAAGCGTGCACTGTGTAGCCATGTCTGGGCCCTCTGTATATTAGGACAAGTACTAAGGGTGCACTGTGTAGTCATGTCTGAGTCCCTGTATATTACGGCAAGTACTAAGGGTGCACTGTGTAGTCATGTCTGGTCTCTTATATATTAGGACAAGTACTAAGGGTGCACTGTGTAGCCATATCTGGTCTCCTATATATTAGGGCAAGTACTAAGGGTGCACTGTGTAACCATGTCTGGGCCCTCTGTATATTAGTACAAGTACTAAGGGTGCACTGTGTAGCCATGTCTGGGTCCCTGTATATTAGGACAAGTACTAAGGGTGCACTGTGTAGCCATATCTGGGTCCCTGTATATTAGGACAAGTACTAAGGGTGCACTGTGTAGCCATATCTGGGTCCCTGTATATTAGGACAAGTACTAAGGGTGCACTGTGTAGCCATATCTGGGTCCCTGTATATTAGGACAAGCATTAAGGGTGCACTGTGTAGCCATATCTGGGTCCCCTGCAAGGATAGTTGCGGTGGAGCGGACAGCAACTGTTAGGTGATGTATTGATTTTTATGCAGCCAGGGCTTATGTTTGGGGTAGGGCCTATATTTCAAGCTCCCGAAAATCGTAGAAAAGAGCGCTGTAAAGTTGTGTGACTTTGTACCGCCACGTGCCACTTTGTGGCAACACAAAATCATGATATTGCTGTGAGAAAATGCAGTGATATTGCACAGAGCACAGATGCCATACCGCTGCGACTTTCTTGTGGCAATATTGCTGTCGTCCGTGTGAAAGAGGCCAAATACTGATAGATATAAAGTTCTGCACACGGACAGAGGAAATACACGTCACCATTACACACTAAATGGGAAACCTGGACAAACATAACATGGAAAAGGAATTGGGGATTTTAGTTACCAGAAAGGCCCATTTACACGGCCCGCTGATCGCTCAAATGACATTTCGAGTAACAGCTTTGAGGGATCATTTTGCATAAAATATTAAAGGGGTTGTCCCGCGCCGAAACGTTTTTTGTTTTTTTTTAACCCCCCCCCCGTTCGGCGCGAGACAACCCCGATGCAGGGGTTAAAAAAACAAACCGCTCAGCGCTTACCTGAATCCCGGCGGTCCGGCGTCTTCATACTCACCTGCTGAAGATGGCCGCCGGGGTCCGCTCCCTCCGTGGACCGCAGCTCTTCTGTGCGGTCCATTGCCGATTCCAGCCTCCTGATTGGCTGGAATCGGCACGTGACGGGGCGGAGCTACACGGAGCCGGCATTCTGCACGAGCGGCTCCATTAAAGAGAGCAGAAGACCCGGACTGCGCAAGCGCGGCTAATTTGGCCATCGGAGGGCAAAAATTAGTCGGCTCCATGGGAACGAGGACGCTAGCAACGGAGCAGGTAAGTATAAAACTTTTTATAACTTCTGTATGGCTCATAATTAATGCACAATGTACATTACAAAGTGCATTAATATGGCCATACAGAAGTGTATAGACCCACTTGCTGCTGCGGGACAACCCCTTTAAGTAGCTACTCAGCCACTTAATAGCTTACTAGTGTGCAAATGAAGCCTTAGCCGAAAGCAATAATAGCCCGAAGGCTATGAACTGTATTCTCATCCTTTGTTCTCCAGCGGGAAACAATGCTATCAGCACTACCCGTGGAGAACTGCTGATAAGACTGAACAGCGATTTTTAGTTTGCCCTGAATGTAACGATCAGCTAGCAGTGCCCGAAAAGTGGATGATGGGCATGCATTTAGACGCAACGATTATTGCTAAAACGATCGCTTTTTAGCGTTTTTAGTGATTATCGCTCCGTGTAAATGGGCCTTAAGCTTAACTGGAGCAACCAGTGTCTGACAGCTGCAGCCAAAGCAAATAGGATCAAAGGGGTGCATAAAAATACATCTAGAGACACATGATGATAATATTGTTCCTCCTCTTTACAAGTCACTGGTCAGACCACACATGGAATATTGTATACAGCTTTGTGCACCAGTACTCAAGAAGGACGTATAAAGTTTAAGCGGGCATAAAGGCGGGCAACAAAAATAGTTATGAAAATTGGGGTTATTTAGCTTAGCAAAAAAGAGCACTGAGGGGCGACCTAATAACTATGTATACATATATCAGGGGATACAGAGATCTCTCCCATCATATATTTATACCCAGGACTGTGACTGTAACAAGGGGGTGCCCTCTACGTCCAGAGGAAAGAAGGTTTCTACACCGACATAGAAGGGGGTTCTTTTCTGTAAGAGCAGTGAGGCTATGGAACTCTCTGCCTGAGGGCTTAGTGATAGTGAACTTGATAAAAGAGTTTAAGAGGAGCCTGGACACCTTTCTTGAATAGTCACTAATTACTTCAGTAGGGTCGGTGATCCAGGGATTATTCTGATTGCCATATTAGAGTTGGGAAGGAATTTGTACCTCTAAAATTAGGAAAAATTACCTCATTGGATTTGTTTTGCCTTCCTGTGGATCAACATTACAGAAAAATAGGCTGGACTGGATGGGCACATGGTCTTTCTCAGCCCCACACGCTATGCTACAATGTTACCAGCACTTTATATATATATGTATATGTTTGGAATACATTGGTGTCTTTTATCTTGTTCTGTATCTCACAGCCTTTTGCTCTTCAGTCTATATCAGTATATCTGCAGCTTATATTTCCTTCGTGATGTCACCTGCCTGGAGCTAAAAACATAAGAGCGAGAATCAATGGGCAGAAAACGTCCCCCAGCTGAGTGTCAATCAAGTGTTGCTGTTATTTAGGATCTCTTCAAACCCATTTGAATAGGAACATTTACAATGTTTGTTCTTATATTCGCCCCTCTATGTCTTCATTGTGGGCGCAGATTGTCTGTAATGAAGCCCCAGGTTGGCTCTGTAGTCAATAAGGTAATCCTCCTGCTCTTGGTAGATCCCCATTGTCTTTGCAGTGTACCATATATTAAGTGTAAAGTATCTGGAAACCCCCAACAAGATGCTGTTGATGGATCCTGTGAGGTTATTTTGTGGCTCTGAGAGCAGGATGATGTTCTGATGGGCCTAAAATTACATCTGTCTTTAATCAGCTGGTAGTGATGGCAGCGGTCAGGATTTTACCATATTCTCTATGGCCATGTCATGGGGAGCGAGGGATCTGGAGACCCCGAACGTGTGTGCGCCAATTACAAGGAGAACCATGGAGGCACCTTGTAGAGAGATATTATCATTAATCACCATCTCTATACAAGAGACCCGGCCTGTGGTTAATCTATCATCAGGTCATATGGGGGAAAATGGGGACATATTGGGAAATCTGCCAAACAATGACACAACCGCAACATGGATTATTACAGATGCTGATTTATATGTGAAGGTTAATATGGTGGATGGATTCAAAATCTTATAATATAAGATTATATTCACGAAATAATAGTATCTGGCAGTAAGAAAGAAGAATAAACTGTAAGAATGTGAATGTTGCCCCCAAATATCACCCCGCACCAAGTCCTGGACGGCTTCAGCACTCAGACATGACAAGTTCCCACTATAATAATAAAGATTGTCATTAGTCTGAGGAAAATGGTGAGAATATTCCTATAATGTCCTTCATCACATCTCAGTAACTGCGGACATACGATTTCAAACTTATCATGGTTGGCTGTGATTGGTCAGTTACTGATCACATGACTGCTGCCATGGTTACAGCCAGGGCAATTGTGTTGTCGCGGCAGTTGGCAGTTGAGAGTGTTGGAGACTGGCGATGGAGAAGGAGGCGATGTCTGCTGGACCAGAGCAGAGCGATTTTATGGAGGGAGAGGAGGAGATTCGGAGGAAGAAAGGAGTGAGAAGACCAAGACATGTCTTGGATTCTTCAGATGAGGCTTCAAGCAAGAGCCAGAGGAGGAAGAGGAGGAGGAAGTCATCGAGCTCAGCGAAGCCCATCGTTCCACCGACTGATTCGGTGAAGAAAGACCTCGTTGGGAAGAAGCAACCCAAGAAGAGGCATCTGGATTCTTCAGTGGGAGAAAAGGACCCACCTGTAAAGATACAGAAAGAAGACCCGGGAGGCTCAGGTACCGCTGGAGATCTGCGGAGCTGTAGGAGCGCATTCACACATGACAGATATTGGTGCAGATCGGCGGCAGATTTCATCTTTTCGGTTGAAGGGGTGAAGTCTGCTCAGGATCCGCATCAAAGTCCACGTTAGAATCCACACCAATGGTTTGTGTTTGGACACAGAATTTGATGTGGATTTTGGTGCAGATTTTCAGTAAGTCCGCTAAGTGTGAACGCAGCCTGAGGGTCCCACACTGTACCGCCATGTCTGGTAATTCATGGGCGTTGTCTGCCGGAGAGGAAGAGGCAGGAAAGTGATCCAAATGTTCCATTGTATCACACTGTATTTATGTACATTGTATGATGTTCCTGCGGTTATGGATGAGCTGCTGAAATGGACAGTTTTCTGGTTCGCCGTCTTCTTACAATTCATGTTTTTTGTATTCTGGGGGGAAAATGATGGAAATGTTACATTGTATCAAACTGTATTTCTGTACATTGTATAATGTGAAATGTCAGATATTACTGTGATAAGGGCTCCTGCACACGTGTGACGTATAAACGCTCGCAGGGAGATGGCGTGATTGCGCTGTGTATGGAGCGCTATTACGTTTTCACGTGAACCTTTCCGCGCTGCTTACTGTACTTTTTTTGTGCTGCTGAGGTTGTTTATACCTGTTTTAGAACTGGCTGAGCAGCCTAAATAATCACCAGTGTTATCAATTAATACTGCAAAATCGCGCCGTTATGGTGGCTTGGGTGGTCAAATGTGAGCGAAAATAGAGCATGTTGCATATTTTTTTGCCCAACGGAAATACGGGTGCAAAAATGCTAAATTTTGCATTTGCTAAATCGCCCGTGTGCAGGAGCCCTTATAGATGAGCTGCTGGAATGTACCGTTTTCTGGTTCGTCTTACAATTCATGTGTTTTGTATTCTGGGGAGAAAAGATACAAATGTTACATTGTATGATGTTGTATTTATGTATATTGTGACATGTCAGATGTTACTGCTGTTTAGGCCGGATTCACACGCCCGTATTTGTGCAGCATATTGCGCCCGCAGTGAACAGAACCCATTCATTTTATCGGGACAATCAAATGTAGTTTTTCAGCTTACTGCCAAAAATATGCCCTTTTTTCTGCAGATTTGAGCCCATCGATGCACTTGTGTAAATGCGCGGTGAATACTCAGGAGACCGGCATTTTTGCAAAGCGTTAAGGCATAAAATCAATGAGATTGTCTGACTTTATATTTTTGTCTGCAGATATAACATGTATGTGTGCATTTAAAAAAAACCGCCTGGCCGGCCAAAATACGTTTACACTGGCAGATTTGGGCCGGCCCGGCTTTCTTTTTAAAAAAAAAACAACATTTGCTGCTGAAATGTACACTTTTCTGGTTACTCATCTTCTCCCATGTTTAGATGATCTGCTCTTCGGGGGCGTTCACACATCGCTGATTTGCTGCAGATTTTGGCGCAGATCTGCCGCAGCAGTCACCCATGCAATTTGTATTTAAATGAAAGGATGAAATCTGCTGCAGATCTGCATGAAAATCTGACAAAATCAGGCCAAAAATTGTGACTGAACCTTTAGGAAGTGAGTAGATTCAGCAATTGTTCCTCAGCGGAGGTGATCACAGCGCTATGGCTGCCCCCCACTGTGTAAGGGCTCCTACCCACTAGGGTTTCTTTAACGCTGCGATATTGCTGTGCTTTTTTAACGCAATTGTCAATGGGACTTTCTAATGTTAGAAACACATCGCACAAAAATCATAAAGCGCCAACTTGTGATGAGTTTATAACATTAGAAATCCCATTGACAATTGTGTTAAAAAAAGCGCAGCGTTAAAAAAATGCAAATGGGTAGGAGCCCTGACAATACCAAAATGGGGTGTTTTTGAAACAAAAATTGTGGTAGTTTTCCTGTGGGCAGCATGGGGGCTCAGTTGCCTTTCAGTACGGGGGTATCTGGGTTCAAATCTGGGTTCATTCTCCAGTGTGAATATAGATTGTGAGCCCCCAGGGGACAAAGCCCAATGTAATGCTAAACTGTATACAGTGCTGTGGAATATGTATGTGCTATATATGTCAGTGCAATAAACAATAATGTACCGTGGTGGGTGATCTGCCGTCTATTAATGCCCTTACTATATATATGTTAGTAATGTATGTTATATAAAGAATGCCTCAGAATGCCACAGGAGGAGATCTCTGCCAGCCAGAAGCTGCGATAGATTCTCGCTATAATTTACGCCACTTTCTGGTCTTAGATGCGGCCAATCTGAGGGGTCCGCACCGCTGAGCCCCCGGCACGTTGGCTGGTTACATGGTTGGGCTCCTCAATAGACACATTAGACACACGTACGAGGGCCAACGCACCAAATAGGTCTTAGTTCACCCGCGCAAGTGACTATACGACAGCCAGATGAAACAGATGTAGACCTAAGGGACATATATGAGTATACTGATATCACTCCAGCCTCAGTCACAGAGCAAACACTATAAATACTGACTCATATTCTATTGGATCTGAGGGGAAAAAGAGAAATAATGTTTGTGTTATTACTGAGAGAAGAATGAAAGAAAACCATAAAGAACAAACTACTACTAAGTGTAATCAGAGCCGTGTAGAGGGGTGCAGAATATATATACAATGGGCTGTACTGCCTACAGCGGCCCTCCGGTCCTGGACAAACAGAGGTGGCCCCACTTCTCTGACCACCTGATACACGCTGTGCATTAGTATACATCATTAGTCGGAGACTCTACATGCTGATGGGACCGGCCAGGACTGCTCACAGATCCCTCTTCATCCCTACAGAGGTATATTGTTGGCCAGTCCCCGGTATCTCGGCTGGTGGGCAGTATATATAGCACTTGTATGTTATTGTGCTATGTGGGGCATGGACTGTGTATTTATCATCGCTTGCACACGATTTGATATTTTGCTGCTTTTTGATGGTATTTATTGATTTTTATTGAATTTTATGTCTCGTTGGGAGTTTGTTTTTAATCAGAGTTGTTTATTAATAAAGTTGATATTTGTGGAGCGTGTAGATGTCATACTGTGTTCATTACATACCTCTACAGTGATGCTACCCTCACACGGGATAGATAATACAGACGCCACTTACACACCGGACACCTACTACTTACATACCGGACACCTACCACTTACACACCAGACACCTACTACTTACACACCGGACATCTACTACTTACACACCGGACACCTACTACTTACACACCGGACATCTACTACTTACACACCGGACATCTACTACTTACACACCGGACATCTACTACTTACACACCGGATATCTACCACTTACACACTGCACATCTACCACTTACATACTGGATATCTACCACTTACACGCCGGACACCTACTACTTACACACCGGACATCTACTACTTACACACCGGACATCTACTACTTACACACCGGATATCTACCACTTACACACTGCACATCTACCACTTACACACTGGACATCTACCACTTACATACTGGATATCTACCACTTACACACCGGACACCTACCACTTACACGCCGGACACCTACTACTTACACACCGGATATCTACCACTTACACACTGCACATCTAGCACTTACACACCGGACATCTACCACTTACACACTGCACATCTACCACTTACACACTGGACATCTACCACTTACATACTGGATATCTACCACTTACACACCGGACACCTACCACTTACACACCGGACATCTACCACTTACACACCAGACATCTACCACTTACATACCGGACATCTAGCACTTACATACTGGACACCTACCAATTACACACCAGACACCTACCACTTACACTCCGGACATCTACCACTTACACACCGGACATCTAGCACTTACACACCGGATATCTACCACTTACACACTGCACATCTACCACTTACACACCGGACATCTAGCACTTACACACCGGACATCTACCACTTACACACTGCACATCTACCACTTACACACTGGACATCTACCACTTACATACTGGATATCTACCACTTACACACCGGACACCTACCACTTACACACCGGACATCTACCACTTACACACCAGACATCTACCACTTACACACCGGACATCTAGCACTTACATACTGGACACCTACCAATTACACACCAGACACCTACCACTTACACACCGGACATCTACCACTTACACGCCGGACATCTAGCACTTACATACTGGACACCTACCACTTACACACCGGACATCTACCACTGATTTATTTGTCAATTAACAACCACAAACTTGTCAGAGATACCACTTACTCACTTGATAAATACCACTTACACACCAGACACTGATACTACTCACACACTGCACACTTACCACGTATGACCCCTCCATCGTCCCCAGTGCATACTGTGGGAGTCATGGACTGGGGAATCTGGAAACAAGCCAAATTCTTTCTTTAATTACTTAATTTTTTGTTATTACACATCTATGAGGCCTCGGTCAGACGACCGCTTTTTGCAGCGATTCGCGGATGCGCATGCGATCTGCGCATATATAGAAACATTGCTTCGCAATGGGGTCGGTGACATGGCCGCTTTTTATTCGGATGTCCGATAAATTATAGGACATGAGGAATCGCAGATCGCGCCTATCTGCGTTCTGCGATTCCTTGTGTTCTATATATGCGCTCAATGGGGCCGGCAGCAGCAGCGCTGACCCCATTGAGAACATATACTACAAAGATCATTCTCCTCTGCCACAGCTGTAACAGCTGTGGCAGAGAAGAACGATGTTCGCCCGTTGAATTCAATGGAGCCGGCAATACAGCCGACTACATTGAAAGCAATGGACTGCCGGCGAGCGCGGCATGAATTTTCGGGAAAGGCTTAAAAATATAAGCCCTTGCCTGAAAACCATCCAAAAATGTGTAAAAAAAAAAATACTCATCTTGTCCCTGCAGCCGGAGTTCAGCCGCGGCCGGCTGGCAGTTCTCCTGAACTGCTCTGTGTAGTATTCAGCAGGCTGGGATTTAAAATCCCTGCCTGCTGAATGGGCTGCCTCTGATTGGTCACAGCCCTCACCAGTCAGAGGCAACTCTCACTCACCCATTCATGAATTCATGAATGGATGAGTGAGTGCTGCCTCTGACTGGCTCAGCGCAAGGACCAATCAGGGGCAGCTCTCAGGTATTGAATGACAGCTGAGAGCTGCCCCTGATTTGTCCTTGTGCTGAGCCAATCAGAGGCAGCACTCACTCACCCATTCATGAATTCATGAATGGGTGAGTGAGAGCTGCCTCTGATTGGTGAGGGCTGTGACCAATCAGAGGCAGCCCATTCAGCAGGCGGGGATTTAAAGTCCCCGCCTGCTGAATAATACACAGAGCAGTTCAGGAGAACTGCCGGCCGGCCGCAGCTGAACTCTGGCTACAGGGACAAGGTGAGTATATATATATTTTTTATTTTTACACATTTTTGGATGGTTTTCAGGGAATGGCTTATATGTTTAGGCCCTTCCTGAAAATTCATCCTGCGCTCGCCAGCAGCCCATTGCTTTCAATGGAGTCGGCTGTATTGCCGGCTCCATTGAATTTCAATGGGCGGACAGCGCTTCTTTGATCGGGCCCGTTTCGCCGGAAACACTGCTAGCTGCAGATTTTTCGGCGAATCGTCGGCCCCGGTCATGCGATTTGCGGATGCGCATCCGTCATGCGATCCGCAAATCGCGGCAAAAAACGGTCATCTGACCGAGGCCTAAAGGGGATGTTTGGGAATACAACCAAATTGAGGCCATCTGTGCTGCCTGTGGTAACACCTCCTAGGACAGGAGAATGTACTGTTACCATGTTTGGTAGTTTAAATCGCCTTAGTTGCCATTCTGCCAGACCCCTCCTCCTAACTCAGGGGTCATTTAAAGCCCCTTGTGTATGCAAAAAAATACACAATACAGTTCACCTGAAACAGTGAATCCTACAGAGCTGTTAGGAAGCATCAGCTGCAGGCTGGATTCTTGTGCATCCAACTGAATAGTGGCCACATCAACACATCATAAAAAGCACTTTGTGAAACTTTTCCACAATTAACTGCTGAGCAATAAAATTGGCAACACTGACCCTCCCATTGTGTGTCTGAGTCAAATCTAGCCAAGACTGTTATATTCCTAGGTATATTATTATATATATTATATCCAGGGAAGAGTTACCAAGATGGTGAGCAGTCTGCAAATCATGTCCTATGAGGAATGATCAAAGGATCTGGGAATGTTTAGGCTGAGAGGAGACTTAATAGCGGTCTACAAATATCTGAAGGGCTGTCACAGTGCAGAGGGATAAGCCCTATTCTCATCTGTACAAGGAAAGACTAGAAGCAATGGGATGAAACTGAAAGGGGGGAGACACAAATTAGATATTAGACAGTGAGGGTGATCAATGAGTGGAACAGGTTACCACGGCAGGTGGTGAGTTCTCCTCAAATGGAAGTGTTCAAACAAAGGCTGGAAAAACATCTGTCTGGGGTGATTTAGTGATCCTGCACTGAGAAGGGGGTTGGACCCGATGACCCTGGAGGTCCCTTCCAACTCTACCATTCTATGACCCCTTCTTATTTGGAAAACCTAAGCTAATTCAATATGTTGGATGTCAAAATGGCCTCCTAAAACATCTCCTCCACCAAGAAATGCAGCCACCTCCCCAATTAATACTTTTACACATCGGAAGTAAATTATCTCGTTATTATACCAGTTAAACGTGTGTGTCCAGACATTTGCCTCAGCTGTATTGTTGTACCTAAGTGCTGTATACTTTATACCAAAAATCCAATGGAACCCAAGAGTAAGCAGGACAATCTTTCCATAAGAGAAGGTTTTCCTGCTGTCTTATGGGGTCTGATGTGTTATTTATTTATTTTTTACACAATATATACAGTTACTGATCACATAACTAGGCAAATAAGGCCCAAATTAGTAAAATATGCATCTAAAGCCTAAGTCACATGTCCATAATACAGATACAATACATACTGAGCCCCTTATAGGAGTGATAGTTAATACCTACAGACTATGTACGATGTTATCTTCTGTATTAAAGTGGTTGTCCTTCTGCTCCCGTCACATGATGGCCAATTTTAACGTAGCAACTACAGTTCCCAGAGGGGCCTTGTATCTGACCGTCTGGCTGCAGGCACCTACCTCTATTATAACCTATAGCCTGTATATTCAATGTTATATTCACTATTAGGAGGACCAACTGGCTCAGGAAGCACCACATCTACAACCATCCAAGAACGACTACGATTCCATCATGTTCTTGGCCGGGGAGCCTACGGAGAAGTTGTGCTGGCAGAAGACATCGTTACCTGCCAGCAGTTTGCAGTGAAGGTGATCAGGAAGAGGGCCCTACTAGCAGAAGTGGAGCTGGCGGACGTGATGGTGGAGCACCGCGTGTTACAGATGACGTCAGGAAGTCCCTTCCTCATCCATGCAGAATTTGCATTTCAGACCAAGGTATAGTTGTTATCACACATCTCCAAGTATGTGCGATATCTCCAAGTATGTTATCGCACATCACTAGTATGTGCACCGTAGATGTGGACTTTGTAGTATAACTTCTAATTAACCAACCTTCTTACATGTCTCTTCTACATTACAGACGCATGTTCTACTAGGATTAGAGTTTCTAAGCTGCGGGGACCTGAATCAACTCCTACAGTCAAAGGGACGGCTCAATATCAACAGTTCCAGGTAAAGATTTAGGGTGGTTTTACACGGCACATATTTTGCCTATTAACAAGCAACAACTGACAAGATAGCATGTTGGTTGTTGCTCGTTAAGGTGGTCTAACATGAGCAGATCATTAGTATGGCACATTCCGCTGTTTACATGGGGAGATGTGCTGCTGGTGAGCCAACACTTTTATGCTCACATAAAAGATCTGGTCAGCAGATGACAACCATTTGCTCACAATTGTCTGATCGCGAGCCTCCTCCTACATGGCTGATGATTAGTGATACATCCAATAATCATACTTTAGCTACAGTTTAGGAAACAGTATTTTGTCGCTCCTCAGGATCTCACACCGACTACTTATTCTCTTTCTTACAGATTCTACGCTGCGGAAATGGTGTGCGGCATCCAACACCTCCACGCCAAGGGGATCATCCACAGAGACCTGAAGCCCGAAAACATCTTGGTGGCTGAGACAGGGCACCTGAAGATCACCGATTTCGGTCTCGCCCTGGACAACATGCTTGGAGGTCGAACAGCTACTGACTATGCTGGGACCGAAGACTATATTGCTCCTGAGGTGAGAGGAATAGAATCTTCTTACCAGTTGTTGACATAAGTGTATTTATGTTCTTGGGTTGTGGATCATGGAGACAGTAGTCCGAGATGGAATAGAGGACTGCGGTCTCTACACAATGCTAGTCTAGAGCAGTGCACATATCCCATGTAATGCCTTTCTGTTAGGGCAGACGACTTATGTTATTAATGATGTAGAACTTATTTCCCAACTTACTAACTGTTGTCTGTTTATGGCAGATGGACGCCGGAGAGGAGTACAACGCCGCCGTAGACTGGTTTTCATTCGGAGTCATCATGAATCAAATGATCACCGGCGAGCGTAAGTATCATCACAAACTCTTTAATGAGTCCACCTCCGGAGCGAAGAACATCATAATGCAGGTAAGCATGTTACTAATTTTGTATGCTTTTATTGTCTTTACTAGTCAGATTCTTGTAATTGTAGTTAGTATTAAAAACTACATTTCTGATTTCAGCTCCTCAAGAAAAATCCAGCCAAGCGTCTAGGAGTCAATGGGAACATCCGTGGTCATCGGTTCTTCCAGCATGTAGAATGGGACTCTGTGGAAACCCTGAGGATGGCCCCACCGCACATCCCTGCCCCCACTAAGTCGGAATTCCATCAGCAATTCGACTTAGACACCATCGAAGCAGAAGAGGCCAAGCAATCCGAGCTGTCACCGGAAGACCAGGCCAAGTTCAGAGGGTTTTCATTCTCTAACATGAAGACCCTCTTAGACACCGGCTCTACAACCACCTGAGCAAGCGGCCCTCCTGAGCCCCTGCAACGCCATCACAAGGAAGGACGGCGAGGGACCCCTGAGGAGAGAGCCAGCAGTATCACCCAGCTGGCGGTAAGTACAGGCGCCACAACATCTGCGCCCCGTAGCCTCATTGACATGTGCTGTACCTAAAACCCTTTTTTTTCTTACCAGTAAATGGATTTCCCCGAACCAATGACAGCAGCAGCTGATGGTGCTGCCACGGGTACCAGGAAACACATTGGTGCGCGATGGCCGGCTATTAAGGGGTGGAAGGAGGCCGGATTTTTTTTTTATCTTATGACATCTAAGCACATGTCTATGAATATTTCACATTTACTGGTAATTGCATTTCCTCACGCCCATAACAGTAATGTAATGAGCGATGGGGAAATGAGGTGAGTGTTGGCCGGCTATTAAGGGGTGGAGGAGGCCGGATTTTTTTTTTTTTTTTTACCCCTTGGTGACATCGACCATAAAAGTACAGGGGATGTGTGTGGGGTCTGTATGGAATGGACTTGGCTCCCAAGCTCACTCCATAAACTGAAGTGGCGCCACCTGTCTTTGACAATTCACACCTAGAAGCAACAGCTATGATCAGAAATAACTTCAATTATGGCTGTTGAGTATTTTAATGCAGCTGTCAATTCTTACAGTGGCATTTGAATAACCTAATCAGCATTTAAATGTTCCAAATGGCCTTCCCTGGGTTGTATAAGTGACTTAATGATCCCAAGTTCAAGCACCAATAGAGGCCTAAAAAAATAAGTGTAAAAAATTTTTGAAAAAAGTTAAAAAAAACCTTGTCCTATATTTCTAAAAAAAAAAGAAAAGTAATTTGCATTGCAGCCTGCGTAAAAGTCCGTTTAAAATATTGAATTATTTATCCCAGATGATGAACACCATTATGAAAAAAATACATAACACCAGATTTGTATTTTTTCATTACCCTGGCTCCAAGAAAAAATATGAAATATAAAGCGATCAAAAAGTTACACAACCACTAGTCATCCTGCAGAAATTGAGTCCACACATCCGCTGCATCAACAGTAAAATGAAAAAGTGATGGTGCCTTAAAATAGCAACAGAAACTATTTTTTTTTATATATTTCAATTTTTAAAATTAGTATAACAAAAAAAAAATGTAGTTTGGAAATTGTGGTAAATGTGCTGACACACACAGAATAAAGTTTTTGTGTAATTTGTGCCACAGTGTGCACACCAAAAACAACAGGTCCAAAAATAAGCATAATTGCATTTTTTTTCATTTCAGCCCACTTAGAAATCTGTAAAAGTTTTTCTGCATATTTTATGGTATATTAAATTGTACCAGTGAAAAACACAACTCACCCCACAAAAAAGCACTCAGACAGCTAATCCCATGAAAAAACATCTTGCTAATTAGACCCCAAACATTAGACCACAATTTAACAATTATATCAGAACAATGTGGTGCGCTTCTGATAAAATCTAGCGCCCCCTGCAGCTTTTCCCTTATGCCTCCTTCAATGTTATGCCATCCCATAGTGAGAACTTAAAGGGATTAGCCCAGCAGGCCTAAAGAGAGGTTAGTGTAGTGTAGGTCCCATCTACAAGAGGTCGCCTTGACGTGGCAGATGGGCTCACATGTTTTGATCAAAATGTGTGCTAAGAACCTCACATCTTCATATGTCAGTAAATATAACAAGAATGCCATTTAAATTCAGATATTCAGTGCTTGCAGTAGTGTTGCAGCCACTTGTATTTGCTTGTATCGTTGCAGCCATGATGTATGGTGCGCTAACACATATGGCCTATAAAAGGCTCTCGGAGGCTCCTTGTATGTAGTGAGTAAAGGAAATAAAAAAAGAAGGGTGGAGCAAGACCCAGTGAGGGTGGTGGAATGTTTATGGAGTACAAAGAGCTTTCAATGATTGAGTATTTTGAATGGTGGAGGTGCTGCCAACCAGATGACGCTCCACCAGTGTGGGCGTGAGTGTAGCAAAAAAGGATGTGAAAAGAACTGGTATGGAGGCGCAACCCTCTAAGCTACTAGAAGATGTAGATCCAAGTCCAATGTGTGAAGGTGAAAGCACTTCTTTTTTATTATTTTTTCACAAATTAAAAACCAGCAATAGAATACGCATTTCGGGGAAGAACCCCTTCGTCAGTTCGGCTGGATAGGACAACAGGATGCCTGGGGGGGACACGACTCCAAAGATGTATTGGATGTGTCGGAGGTCCTGTGTGCAGGAAGGCAGGGGAGGCGCAATCAAAGAGACTTGTCTCTGTTAAAAGCGTATGAGAAGGAATGCATTATTGGGATGCGAAATGGTCTTTTAGAGAAATTGCCCGCCACCTGGACCATTCTGACCAGACTGTTAGGAGATCTAGAGGTTCAGGTACAGCAAATGTGGATCAATATGCGGTAGACTACCATACAAAACCTGTATTCCTCCATGCCCGCCCGTATCTCATCTTGCAATCAGGCTAGAGAAGCCCAACAGGGACTAGAGCCTCCCCTCAAGGGGTCAGTTTTCTGCAATAAAAGATCCTTTTGCTCTGATATTGTAATCCCTTATATCAACGTTACAATCACATAGAGAAAGTTTCATTTGATTCTGACAACTCCTTCTGGGAGGGGATCTTTTTTTTACAATGTCCCTTAGAAAGATTCTTCCATCGCTGCAGCAGTGCTCCCCAGGACTAAAGGACCTTCCCTGAATTGAATTGGTCAATCAACAAGGGAAGGGATAGCGGGCATCAGCTGCATGTTCAAGGTAATGTTCAAGTCACACATCTGACTCCCGCTATCCCCTACTTTGCTGCTGAGCATGGCTGAAGGCCCTTTATCTGGTAAAATTCATAGCTAGCGGTTAGCGTGACATGACTGTGCCACGGACTGTGGCATGACTATATTAAGAGGTGAGCGACTAGTCTCTTGACATCACAGCCATGTCACAGGCTGCCAGAAAACCTCTGCTGGGCCACTTGTGGCCAACGTGCCATATGTTGTGCAGGCCTGGTTTAGACACTGACTGCCCAATCTATCTCCAATAGGGCCTATCCACAGGTGATGCAAGTCTGATTGGTGGGGGTCTCATCACTGAAGACCCCTTGTGGTCTCCAGAATAAGAGTCTGAAAGGTCTGCCTGTTTAAGCCCTCTTCTGTCACTCTGGGCTCACTGCCTGCCTTCACCCCTCGGCAGAGTGAGGAGTAGATTGAATAGAGCAGTGTCGCTGCATGTGTGGAGCTGCTCCATTGTTCTTTAATGCAGACCGCTGAGTGCTTGTACTAGCTATTTTCATCATCGCCATTGAAATAAATGGAGCTGCACTGTGCATGTGCAACCACTGCTAAGATGCCATCTCCACGTCTCTGTAGAGGGTATAGAGAGCCCACAGTTAGGAAAATGGGGACACAGGACCCCAATTCTTGGGAATGATAGACCCTCACTGATTAGAGCTTCATCACCTATCCTGTCGATAGCCAATATAAGCCAACCCTGGTATATCCTCAGTAAAAAAAAAAAGAGATGCAAACTCATTTTAGAAGAATTGGATCCAAAAAATTGTCAATTAAGATAATAAATCTAATACTTTGCCCATGACACCACTTGCCCCTCCTCCCCATATGTGCTTCTCTTCTATCTGTTGTCCCTCACATGGCTCTTCTCCTGCTGTGCCACCATTTGTCTCCCCATGTTTCAACTTGGCCCTCCTCCCCATGTCTCCTTTACCCGCGGTACTACTTCTCCCCCGTGCCCCATCTTGCCCTGTGAAACCACTTGTCCCCACCCATACAATCCCATGTACCACCACTTGCCCCACCTCCTGTGCCCAATGTCCCTCTTTCTCCCTGTGCCACTTTTCCCCTGTAGGTCCTTTTCCCCCTGTTCAACCACTTGTTCCCCAGCCCATGCCCCTCAAATCAGTCAGTCAGATAAACTTTTGTGACCAGGTCTCCCCGAAGCCTCAGTTCATTGTGGCCAAACTAATGAGCACTTTCCTCCTATTAAGAGGTTAAACAGATGGCCGTGCTTGTGGAGCTTTTTGCGGACGTGAAACGTGATGAAGCAAAATCATTGATTTCCATGGTTTCATTTTGTCTAGCGTAATTCTCATGAGATATTACTACACGCCAGAAAAGATACAACTTGTCCTATCTTTCAGGTTTATTTTTTCTCTCAGGCCCAATGGCCTGGAATTCGAACAGTTAAAAAAAGTCTTTCCGCTGGTTCATGTTCTAACACGCTCTGTAGCGGCGAGTGTTTTTGCGCATGCGCCCGTCTGTTTAAGCCCTGGAAGAAGCTTTCCCCAGATGGCAGCGGACAGATGGAACAGTTCACCAGGAGTCGGAGGGCTGCAAGCTGGGGGGGGCTGAAATAATCAGAAGTGTAAGGCCGCCTTCACACGGGCGGAAATCCCGCGGCGGGATTTCCGCCACTGAAAGCTTGCATAGGAGAGCATTACAATACGCACTCCTATGCAGACGGCCGCGGTTTGGCCGCACAAAATCTCGCGCAGCAAACAAACCGCGGCATGTCCTATTTTTGTGCGGGGCTCACAGAGCCTCGCACAGAAACCTCACTCACCCCGGCACATGAATGAACCGGGGCCGCCGGGCGCGGGCGTGTACAGACGCTCGGGTCGGGTCCTGCGGCGAGAATTCTCGCCGCCGGATCCGACCCGCTCGTCTGCAGGTGGCCTAAGGCTATGTGCAGACATCAAAGAGGAAATCTGCACCAAAACCTGCATGTGGATTTTAGTGTTTGTGTCCAACACATAATTCAGCTCTGGCATCGCAATGAATGAAATCTGGGGGAAATCCATCACGCTTTCACATTTGTTTTGAAAATCGTCTGCATGTCTGTTTTCTGCTGCAGATTTTCCCCACTGTGATTCATTTACATTGCACTATGCATTGTTGCAGAACTTTGGTACCAAACTACTGCAACAGTTCTGCAGTGTGTGAACTCAACCTAAAAAGCAGCAGTCAGTAAGTCCGGGACATGGAGATGCTGTTGGTGTTTCCCCCGAAAATAAGATCTACATTGAAAATAAGCCCTACCCTGATTTTGCAGGATTTTTGGGGAGGGTCTAAATATAAGCCCTACTCCCAAAATAAGCCTTAGCTGCATTACATTAAAAAAGGAATACCTACCTAGCAGGCTCGGTCCGGGTCAACCATCTGCTGTCTGGAGCTCCGCCGTGCGTTCTGCAGTCCTCGTTCTGCCACTGAAGATCACTTTTTGGTTACAGGATTCATGAAAAAAACATCTCATCTCCAGAAAGCAATGGTTGTGATTGGCTGAGCAGTGCAAGAAGAACCAATCACAGCCATCGCATTGTGGAGGCAGGATTTATTAATTGGCCAATCAATGTCATGGCTCAGCTCATTGAAGCTCCAAACAGCAGTGGGAGGGACCTGCACCAAATCTCCTAGGTACGTTTAATAAGACATCCTCTGAAAATAAAACCTAGAGCCTCTTTTGGGGCAAAAATTAATATGACAGGGTCTTATTTTCGTAGAAACACGATAATATGTTGCTAATAACCATGTCAGACGGTCGCACAGCTAGTCCATAGTTACTCTGGTCTGTGTGGTTGGAGAGTGCCGTAAGCTAGTGAGTAGAAGATGAGGACCTGCAGGTAGAGAGCAAGGGATGAACTAAAAAATCTAGCGATCAATAGGGGGTAAGTAATAGTTCCTGGTCTCTGGATAAATATGACGACTTCCCAATATCACACAATACAAGGCATCTTTTACACGGAGCAACTATTACTCAGCTCATCACTCCGAAAAAGTCTCTGAAGTCTATGAACAGCAGTTGTTTATTTACCTTTACATAGAGGGATGATTGTTCATTAGTCGTTCGCCAAAATATTGTTTGTAGGGGGATCTCCATTCAAATTTGTTCATAATTCGTTCCAGTGCGACTTTACACCAGATGACTTTTGATCAATCAGCGACTATTTTTTAGTTGAGCGGAAGCAAAATGACGAGTGAGCAAATTGTTCTGCATCATCTTTCTGCCATGTTTAAGCAGGACGACTATCCAGTCGCTGTGACCCATACTGATCACAAGAATGGAGGGCCAAGATACCTGTAGGAGAGCTGCTGCCCCTTATAGTGTAGACACATTTCTGCTCTCCTCTATTGGCAGTGTTGGGTATTGCAGCTCAGCCCTATCGCCATCATTGGCTCCTTCATTCTTATGACTGGTGGTGATCTCCGCGGTCGGACCGGCACTGATCTCACATTGTGCTATTTTAGGGATACTTCAGTGATAGATGCCGATAAGAACATGGAGGAGATGATTCAGCATTATGAAGAGAATCGCGGGAAGATCCTTGCAGCTTGACAGAAGAACGGCGCCGTTACATTGTGCCTCATAATGCAAGAGGACATTTTAAAAAAGTAAAACGAAGAAGCGCGCCAATCCAAGAGCAGCCGCCATCTTTATGCAAGAGGAACTAAGTGGCTTCACTATATGGGAACAGATATGATATAAATCCAACTGCACCATTATGGGGGACCGAGAGCCGACTCACAAGGTGCTATCGGTGGACCAATGTTCCATCGCTTCCCATCAGTATCTGATGAGTCTAATAGAGGATATCATGTAAATAGTCATATTTATTCATCTCCGTTCACCTGTTATATTTCTTCCCTTTAGAGGGCCCATTTCCTTCTATTCCTTACACTGATGTTACTGCTGTCGTTTCTTCATGTTGGTTTACTGAATGTGGTAAATAAACTGGAAGTATTGTAAAGTACATGAGAGTTTTGTTCCCGCTTCATTCCCATGATGATTGGCTCACAGCAGGTTTGAACGTGATTTTTAAAAGGTGAGAAGAGTAAAGCCCGACTAAGGGCGGACACCCACTAGCGGTTTTTTCTCTCTTGCGCTGCGAGAGTGAGAGAAAACACTCGCCTTGCAGCGCAAGAAAAACGCTGGGATATCGCTAGTGTTTTCCATGGGGCCAGCGGCAGCAGCACTAGCCCCATTGAAAACATAGGGAGAAGACCGCGGACTTTTGCCACAGCTGTCACAGCTGTGGCAGAAGTCCAGCATGCTATCCCATTGCTTTCAATGGGGTTGGCACTGCTGCCAGCACCATTGAAAGCAGTGGTTTGTAGCAAGCCCCGCAGCATGATTTTCGGGGAACGGCTTGAAATATAAGCCCTTCCCTGAAAATCATCATTAGCTGGTTAAAAAAAAAACAAAAAAAATTTATTCACCTCTCTGCCGCTCAGGCACGTCCTCCGGCTGGCTCCCCTGCACTGCTGTCCAGCACTTTCAGCAGGCGGGAATTTAAAAATCCCGGCCTCCTGAAAGGGCTGTGCTGATTGGCTGAGCACTCAGCCAATTACAGCCAGCACTTAGCTAATCATGAATGCAGGAGTACAGATGATTCCAAGATGGCGGTAAGAGATACAGTGGGTGGGCTTGATGAGTATGAGGGGGATGCAGTGGGTGGTTTCACAATTTGGCTGAGATGCCAGTGCTGTGTATTGTGTAAAATGGAGCCATAGGAGTCAGAAACTGCTGCAGACCAGAAGGCAAGGATACAAACAACCAACCCAACGAAGGGAGGACCCCCCAGCATCGTGGAACAGGCTCAAATTTGTAAAAAAAAAAAAAAAGGATGTGAAGGTATTCAAAGCCATACATGTAATATGAGGAAGGCAAGATTGATACCTTATTGTAGCATCAGGAAAACCCCTTTAATTACAGTCTGAGGAACTGCAGAACAGGAGTATTAATATGGGTCACCTATAAACTGTAACTATGAATGGTGGCAGATAGTTCAGTCAAATCTTCACACTTTTAAATGTCTTTTTTCCAATATTAGCGCCCCTCTTGTCCACTGCTAGTGGCTGGTATTGCACGTCACCCCTTACTTTTGAATAAGAAAGACCTCCAATACACACAGGCCGTGTTCAAGAGAGGGGCTGTTTTGTAAGACGACTTGAGGTCATAGTGCATCTATAGTCACCCATAGCTCTGTATACAATTTACAAAGACCCCGGAGCCATCCATATATATCCCACTTCTGTGCTCCATGCAGTCTTGCAGACATACAGAGAATCTTCAGCTGCGTACCCTCCTCCTCCTCGTCTTATTTACTTCAACACTAAGGTGATTTGTGGAAGACTCAGGATGTTGCTGAATAAACCTAAATTATATCCTGTAGGGTTTGTAGTTTTCTTCTAGAGGGACTTTTCCCATCTGATACTTGGTTTTCCCATTTGCCAAGCGGCATCAGAGTTGTTCATCTCCCTGTTTGCCCGGAGCCCACTGGGTATGATCACACAGGAACTGGAAAGATGAAGAGGCTCTTTCATTAGTGCACAAAAAGCTACATAAACTTGGACTTCTCTACCAGCTTTTGGTCAGTAGCCTCGTCTCCACACTAGAACTATATGGGAGCAAACCAAAGGGGAAAAACAGCTAAAACCGTAATAAATACCAAAGTGTTCACCAAGGTGTATTTTAGGACCCTGCCTTATGGAAGCACTTATATCACAAACCAGGATGTTACTCTACTGGTACTGTAAGCCAGGGGTGCACAACATACCGCCCGCAGGCCACATGTGGCCCACAGTGCCATTCTGTGCCGCCCAAGCCGTCTGCACCCTGAAATATCTATGTGTGGCAGCTCATATGTAGTTTCCACATCAAGGTGAAGAGTGGGGGCACATAGCAGGGCAACAAGTATGGGCAAGTATGAAGGGTGAGGTGTGTAGCCATATCTGGGCCCCTTATGTATTAGAACAAGTACTAAGGGTGCACTGTGTAGTCATGTGTGGGTGCCCTATATATTAGGACAAGTATTAAGGGTGCACTGTATATTCATGTCTGGGTCCCCTATATATTAGGACAAGTACTAAGGGTACACTGTGTAGTCATGTGTGGGTGCCCTATATATTAGGACAAGTATTAAGGGTGCACTGTGTATTCATGTCTGGGTCCCCTATATATTAGGACAAGTAATAAGGGTGCACTGTGTAGTCATGTCTGGGTCCCTATATATTAGGACAAGTACTAAGGGTGCACTGTGTAGTCATATCTGGTTCCCCTATATATTAGGACTAGTACTAACGGTGCACTGTGTAGCCATGTCTGGTCCCTATATATTAGGACAAGTACTAAGGGTGCACTGTGTAGTCATGTCTGGGTCTCCTGTATATTAGGAAAAGTACTAAGCGTGTCCTGTGTAGTCATGTCTGGGTCCCTATATATTAGGACAAGTACTAAGGGTGCACTGTGTAGTCATGTCTGGGTCCCCTGTATATTAGGACAAGTACTAAGGGTGCACTGTGTAGCCATGTCTGAGTCCCTATATATTAGAACAAGTACTAACTGAGCCCTGTGTAGCCATGTCTGGGTCTCCTATATATTAGGAGAAGTACTAAGGGTGAACTGTGTAGTCATGTCTGGGTCTCCTGCATATTAGGACTAGTACTAAGGGTGCACTGTGTAGCCATATTGGGTCTCCTATATATTAGGACAAGTACTAAGGGTGCACTGTGTAGCCATGTCTGGGCCCCTATATATTAGGACAAGTACTAAGGGTGCACTGTGTGGCCATGTCTTGGTCCCCTATATATTAGGACAAGTACTAAGGGTGAACTGTGTAGCCATGTCTGGGTCCCCTATATATTAGGACAAGTACTAAGGGTGCACTGTGTAGCCATATCTGGTCCCCTATTTTTAGGACAAGTACTAAGGGTGAACTGTGTAGCCATGTCTGGGTCCCCTATATATTAGGACAAGTACTAAGGGTGCACAGTGTACCCATATCTGGTCTCCTATATATTAGGACAAGTACTAAGGGTGCACTGTGTGGCCATGTCTTGGTCCCCTATATATTAGGACAAGTACTAAGGGTGCACTGTGTAGCCATGTCTTGGTTCCCCTGCATATTAGGACAAGTACTAAGGCTGTATTGTGTAGCCATGTCTGCGCACCTTATGTATTAGAACAAGTACTAAGGGTGCACTGTGTAGCCATGTCTGGGTCCTCTGTATATTAGGACAAGTACTAAGGGTGCACTGTGCAGCGATGTCTGGGTCCCCTATATATTAGAACAAGTACTAAGGGTGCACTGTGTACCCATATCTGGTCTCCTATATATTAGGACAAGTACTAAGGGTGCACTGTGTAGGCATGTCTGAGTCCTCTATATATTAGGACAAGTACTAAGGGTGCACTGTGTAGCCATGTCTGAGTCCCTATATATTAGGACAAGTACTAAGGGTGCACTGTGTAGCCATGTCTGGGTCTCCTGTATATTAGGACAAGTACTAAGGGTGCACTGTGTAGCCATGTCTGGGTCTCCTGTATATTAGGACAAGTACTAAGGGTGCACTGTGTAGTCATGTCTGGTCTCCTATATATTAGGACAAATACTAAGGGTGCACTGTGTAGCAATGTCTTGGTCCCCTGCATATTAGGACCAGTACTAAGGGTGCACTGTGTAGCCGTATCTGGTCTCCTATATATTAGGACAAGTACTAAGGGTGCACTGTGCAGCCATGTCTGGGTCTCCTATTTTTTAGGAGAAGTACTAAGGGTGCACTGTGTAGCTATGTCTGGGTCCCCTGTATATTAGGACAAGCACTAAGGGTGCACTGTGTAGTCATGTCTGTGCCCCTATATATTAGGACAAGTACTAAGGGTGCACTGTTTAGTCATGTCTGGGTCCTTTATATATTAGGACAAGTACTAAGGGTGCCCTGTGTAGCCATGTCTGGGCCCCTATATATTAGGACAAGTACTAAGGGTGCACTCTGTAGTCATGTCTGGGTCCCCATATATATTAGGAGAAGTACTAAGGGTGCACTGTGTAGCCATGTCTGGTTCCCTATATATTAGGACAAGTACTAAGGGTGTACTGTGTAGTCATGTCTGCGTCCTCTATATATTAGGACAAGTACTAAGGGTGCACTGTGTAGTCATGTCTGAGTCCCCTATATATATTAGGACAAGCACTAAGGGTACACTGTGTAGCCATGTCTGGGCCCCTATATATTAGGACAAGTACTAAGGGTGCACTGTGTAGTCATGTCTGGGTCCCCTATATATATTAGGACAAGCACGAAGGGTACACTGTGTAGCCATGTCTGGGCCCCTATATATTAGGACAAATACTAAAGGTTGCACTGTGTAGTCATGTCTGGGTCTCCTATATATTACGACAAGTACTAAGGGTGCACTGTGTACCCATGTCTGGGTTCCCTATATATTAGGACAAGTACTAAGGGTTCACTGTGTAGTCATGTCTCGGTCCCCTCTATACTAGGACTAGTACTAACGATGCGCTGTGTAGTCATGTGTGGGCCCTATATATTAGGACTAGTACTAACGGTGCACTGTTTAATCATGTGTGGGCCCTATATATTAGGACAAGTACTAACGATGCACTGTGTAGCCATGTCTGCGCCCCTATATATTAGGACAAGTACTAAGGGTGCACTGTGTAGCCATGTCTGGGCCCCTTTATATAAGGACAAGTACTAAGGGTGCACTGTGTAGTCATGTCTGGGTCCCCTATATATTAGCACAAGTACTAAGGGTGCACTGTGCAGTCATGTCTGGGTCCCCTATATATTAGGACAAGTACTAAGGGTGCTCTGTGTACTCATGTCTGGGTCCCATATATATTAGGACAAGTACTAAGGGTGCACTGTGTAGTCATGTCTGGGTTCTCTATATATTTTAAGGCAAGTACTAAGGATGCACTGTGTAGCCATGTCTGGGTCCTGATATATTAGGACTAGTACTAACGGTGCACTGTGTAGTCATATCTGGGCCCTATATATTAGGACAAGTACTAACGATGCACTGTGTAGCCATGTCAGGGGCCCTATATATTAGGACAATTACTAATGGTTCACTGTGTAGTCATGTCTGGGCCCCTATATATTAGGACAAGTACTAAGAGTGCACTGTGTAGCCATGTCTGGGCCCCTTTATATAAGGACAAGTACTAAGGGTGTACTGTATAGTCATGTCTGGGCCCCTATATATTAGGAGTAGTACTAACGCTGCACTGTGTAGTCATGTCTGTGCCCCTATATATTAGGACAAGTACTAATGGTTCACTGTGTAGTCATGTCTGGGCCCCTATATATTAGGACAAGTACTAAGAGTGCACTGTGTAGCCATGTCTGTGCCCCTATATATTAGGACAAGTACTAAGGGTGCACTCTGTAGTCATGTCTGGGTCCTTTATATATTAGGACAAGTACTAAGGGTGACCTGTGTAGCCATGTCTGGGCCCCTATATATTAGGACAAGTACTAAGGGTGCACTCTGTAGTCATGTCTGGGTCCCCATATATATTAGGAGAAGTACTAAGGGTGCACTGTGTAGCCATGTCTGGTTCCCCTATATATTAGGACAAGTACTAAGGGTGTACTGTGTAGTCATGTCTGCGTCCTCTATATATTAGGACAAGTACTAAGGGTGCCCTGTGTAGTCATGTCTGAGTCCCCTATATATATTAGTACAAGCACTAAGGGTACACTGTGTAGCCATGTCTGGGCCCCTATATATTAGAACAAATACTAAAGGTTGCACTGTGTAGTCATGTCTGGGTCTCCTATATATTACTACAAGTACTAAGGGTGCACTGTGTAGCCATGTCTGGTTCCCCTATATATTAGGACAAGTACTAAGGGTGTACTGTGTAGTCATGTCTGCGTCCTCTATATATTAGGACAAGTACTAACGATGCACTGTGTAGTCATGTCTGGCCCCCTATATATTAGGACTAGTGCTAACGGTGCACTGTGTAGTCATGTGTGGGCCCTATATATTAGGACAAGTACTAACGATGCACTGTGTAGCCATGTCTGCGCCCCTATATATTAGGACAAGTACTAAGGGTGCACTGTGTAGCCATGTCTGCGCCCCTTTATATAAGGACAAGTACTAAGGGTGCACTGTGTAGTCATGTCTGGGTCCCCTATATATTAGCACAAGTACTAAGGGTGCACTGTGTAGTCATGTCTGGGTCCCCTATATATTAGGACAAGTACTAAGGGTGTACTGTATAGTCATGTCTGTGCCCCTATATATTAGGAGTAGTACTAACGCTGCACTGTGTAGTCATGTCTGTGCCCCTATATATTAGGACAAGTACTATTGGTTCACTGTGTAGTCATGTCTGGGCCCCTATATATTAGGACAAGTACTAAGAGTGCACTGTGTAGCCATGTCTGTGCCCCTATATATTACGACAAGTACTAAGGGTGCACTGTGTAGCTATGTCTGGGTCCCCTGTATATTAGGACAAGCAATAAGGGTGCACTGTGTAGCCATGTCTGTGCCCCTATATTAGGACAAGTACTAAGGGTGCACTGTGTAGTCATGTCTGGGTCCTTTATATATTAGGACAAGTACTAAGGGTGGCCTGTGTAGCCATGTCTGGGCCCCTATATATTAGGACAAGTACTAAGGGTGCACTCTGTAGTCATGTCTGGGTCCCCATATATATTAGGAGAAGTACTAAGGGTGCACTGTGTAGCCATGTCTGGTTCCCCTATGTATTAGGACAAGTACTAAGGGTGTACTGTGTAGTCATATCTGCGTCCTCTATATATTAGGACAACTACTAAGGGTGCACTGTGTAGTCATGTCTGAGTCCCCTATATATATTAGGACAAGCACTAAGGGTACACTGTGTAGCCATGTCTGGGCCCCTATATATTAGGACAAGTACCAAGGGTGCACTGTGTAGTCATGTCTGGGTCCCCTATATATATTAGGACAAGCACTAAGGGTACATTGTGTAGCCATGTCTGGGCCCCTATATATTAGGACAAATACTAAAGGTTGCACTGTGTAGTCATGTCTGGGTCTCCTATATATTACTACAAGTACTAAGGGTGCACTGTGTAGCCATGTCTGGGTTCCCTATGTATTAGGACAAGTACTAAGGGTTCACTGTGTAGTCATGTCTCGGTCCCCTCTATACTAGGACTAGTACTAACGATGCACTGTGTAGCCATGTCTGCGCCCCTATATATTAGGACAAGTACTAAGGGTGCACTGTGTAGCCATGTCTGGGCCCCTTTATATAAGGACAAGTACTAAGGGTGCACTGTGTAGCCATGTCTGGGTCCACTATATATTAGGTCAAGTACTAAGGCTGCAGTGTGCAGTCATGTCTAGGTCCCCTATATATTAGGACAAGTACTAAGGGTGCACTGTGTAGCCATGTCTGGGTCCCCACATATATTAGGACAAGTACTAACGGTGCACTGTGTAGCCATGTCTGGGTCCACTATATTTTAGGACAAGTACTAAGGGTGCACTGTGTAGTCATGTCTGGGTCCCTATGTATTAGGACAAGTACTAAGGGTGCACTGTGTAGTCATGTCTGGGTCCCCTATACATTAGGACAAGTACTAAGGGTGCACTGTGTAGCCATATCTGAGTCCCCTACATATATTAGGACAAGTACTAAGGGTGCACTGTGTAGCCATGTCTGGTTTCCTATATATTAGGACAAGTACTAAGCGTGCACTGTGTAGCCATTTCTGGGTCTCCTGTACATTAGGACAAGTACTAAGGGTGCACTGTGTAGCCATGTCTTTGTTCCCCTGCATATTAGGACAAGTACTAAGGGTGCACTGTGTAGCCATGTCTTGGTCCCCTGCATATTAAGACAAGTACTAAGGTTGTATTGTGTAGCCATGTCTGCGCCCCTTATGTATTAGAACAAGTACTAAGGGTGCACTGTGTAGCCATGTCTGGGTCCTCTGTATATTAGGACAAGTACTAAGGGTGCACTGTGTAGCCATGTCTGAGTCCTCTATATATTAGGACAAGTACTAAGGGTGCACTGTGTAGTCATGTCTGGGTCTCCTGTATATTAGGACAAGTACCAAGGGGGCACTGTGTAGCCATGTCTGGGTCTCCTGTATATTAGGACAAGTACTAAGGGTGCACTGTGTAGCCATGTCTGGTCTCCTATATATTAGGACAAGTACTAAGGGTGCACTGTGTACCCATATCTGGTCTCCTATATATTAGGACAAGTACTAAGGATGCACTGTGTACCCATATCTGGTCTCCTATATATTAGGACAAGTACTAAGGGTGCACTGTTTAGTCATGTCTGGGTCTCCTGTATATTAGGACAAGTACTAAGGGTGCACTGTGTAGCCATATCTGGTCCCTTATATATTAGGACAAGTACTAAGGGTGCACTGTGTAGCCAAGTCTTGGTCCCCTGCATATTAGGACCAGTACTAAGGGTGCACTGTGTAGCCATATCTGGTCTCCTATATATTAGGACAAGTACTAAGGGTGCACTGTGTAGCCATATCTGGTCTCCTATATATTAGGACAAGTACTACGGGTGCACTGTGTAGCCGTATCTGGTCTCCTATATATTAGGACAAGTACTAAGGGTGCACTGTGTAGCCATGTCTTTGTTCCCCTGCATATTAGGACAAGTATTAAGGGTGCACTGTGTAGCCATGTCTTGGTCCCCTGCATATTAAGACACGTACTAAGGCTGTATTATGTAGCCATGTCTGCGCCCCTTATGTATTAGAACAAGTACTAAGGATGCACTGTGTAGCCATGTCTGGGTCCCCTATATATTAGGACAAGTACTAAGGGTGCACTGTGTAGCCATATCTGGTCTCCTATATATTAGGACAAGTACTAAGGGTGCACTGTGTAGCCATGTCTTTGTTCCCCTGCATATTAGGACAAGTACTAAGGGTGCACTGTGTGGCCATGTCTTGGTCCCCTAAATATTAGGACAAGTACTAAGGGTGCACTGTGTAGCCATGTCTGGGTCTCCTATATATTAGGACAAGTACTAAGGGTGCACTGTGTAGTCATGTCTGGGTCCCCTGCATATTAGGACAAGTACTAAGGGTGCACTGTGTAGCCATATCTGGTCTCCTATATATTAGGACAAGTACTAAGGGTGCACTGTGTAGCCATGTCTGGGTCCCCTGCATATTAGGACAAGTACTAAGGGTGCACTGTGTACCCATATCTGGTCTCCTATATATTAGGACAAGTACTAAGGGTGCACTGTGTAGCCATATCTGGTCTCCTGTATATTAGGACAAGTACTAAGGGTGCACTGTGTACCCATATCTGGTCTTCTATATATTAGGACAAGTAATAAGGGTGCACTGTGTAGTCATGTCTGGGTTCTCTGTATATTTTAAGGCAAGCACTAAGGGTGCACTGTGTAGCCATGTCTGGGTCCTGATATATTAGGACAAGTACTAACGGTGCACTGTGTAGCCATGTCTGGGTCCCTATATATTAGGACAAGTACTAAGGGTTCACTGTGTAGTCATGTCTTGGTCCCCTCTATACTAGGACTAGTACTAACGATGCGCTGTGTAGTCATGTCTGGGCCCCTATATATTAGGACTAGTACTAACGGTGCACTGTGTAGTCATGTCTGGGCCCTATTTTTGAGGACAAGTACTAACGATGCACTGTGTAGTCATGTCTGGGCCCTATATATTAGGACAAGTACTAACGATGCACTGTGTAGTCATGTCTGGGCCCCTTTATATAAGGACAAGTACCAAGGGTGTACTGTATAGTCATGTCCGGGCCCCTATGTATTAGGAGTAGTACTAACGTTGCACTGTGTAGTCATGTCTGGGCCCCTATATATTAGGACAAGTACTAAGGGTGCACTGTGCAGCCATGTCTTGGTCTCCTATATATTAGGACAAGTACTAAGGGTGCACTGTGTAGCTATGTCTGGGTCCCCTGTATATTAGGACAAGCACTAAGGGTGCACTGTGTAGTCATGTCTGTGCCCCTATATATTAGGACAAGTACTAAGGGTGTGCTGTGAAGTAATGTCTGGGCCCCTATATATTAGGACAAGTACTAAAGGTGCAGTGTCTAGCTATGTCTTGGTCCCCTGTATATTAGGACAAGTAATAAGGGTGCACTGTGTAGTCATGTCTGGGTCCCCTATATATTAGGACAAGTACTAAGGGTGCAGTGTCTAGCTATGTCTTGGTCCCCTGTATATTAGGACAAGTAATAAGTGTGCACTGTGTAGTCATGTCTGGGTCCCCTATATATTAGGACAAGTACTAAGGGTGCACTGTGTAGTCATCTCTGGGTCCCCTATATATTAGGACAAGTACTAAGGGTGCTCTGTGTAGTCATGTCTGCGTCCCATATATATTAGGACAAGTACTAAGGGTGCACTGTGTAGTCATGTCTTGGTCCCCATATATATTTGGACAAGTACTAAGGGTGCACTGTGTAGTCATGTATGGTTCCCCTATATATTAGGACAAGTACTAACGATGCACTGTGTAGCCATGTCTGGGCCCCTCTATATTAGGACAAGTACTAATGGTTCACTGTGTAGTCATGTCTGGGCCCATATATATTAGGACAAGTACTAAGGGTGCACTGTGTAGTCATGTCTGGGTCCTGATATATTAGGACAAGTACTAAGGGTTCACTGTGTAGTCATGTCTCGGTCCCCTCTATACTAGGACTACTACTAACGATGCGCTGTGTAGTCATGTCTGGGCCCCTATATATTAGGACTAGTACTAACGGTGCACTGTGTAGTCATGTCTGGGCCCTATATATTAGGACAAGTACTAACGATGCACTGTGTAGTCATGTCTGGGCCCCTTTATATAAGGACAAGTACTAAGGGTGTACTGTATAGTCATGTATGGGCCCCTATATGTTAGGAGTAGTACTAACGCTGCACTATGTAGTCATGTCTGGGCCCCTATATATTAGGACAAGTACTAAGGGTGCACTGTGCAGCCATCTCTGGGTCTCCTATTTTTTAGGACAAGTACTAAGGGTGCACTGTGTAGGTATGTCTGGGTCCCCTATATATTAGTACAAGTACTAAGGGTGCACTGTGTAGTCATGTCTGGGTCCCCTATATATTAGGACAAGTACTAAGGGTGCACTGTGTAGTCATGTCTGGGTCCCCTATATATTAGGACAAGTACTAAGGGTGCACTGTGTAGTCATGTCTGGGTCCCCTATATATTAGTACAAGTACTAAGGGTGCACTGTGTAGTCATGTCTGGGTCTCCTATATATTAGGACTAGTACTAAGGGTGCACTGTGTAGTCATGTCTGGGCCCCTATATATTAGGACAAGTACCAACGGTGCACTGTGTAGTCATGTCTGGGCTCCTATATATTAGGACAAGTTCTAAGGGTGTGCTGTGAAGTAATGTCTGGGTCACCTATGTATTAGGACAAGCACTAGGGGTGCACTGTGTAGCCATGTATGGGTCCCCATATATATTAGGACAAGTACTAAGGGTGCACTGTGTAGCCATGTCTGGGTCCACTATATATTAGGTCAAGTACTAAGGCTGCAGTGTGCAGTCATGTCTAGGTCCCCTATATATTAGGACAAGTACTAAGGGTGCACTGTGTAGCCATGTCTGGGTCCCCACATATATTAGGACAAGTACTAACGGTGCACTGTGTAGCCATGTCTGGGTCCACTATATTTTAGGACAAGTACTAAGGGTGCACTGTGTAGTCATGTCTGGGTCCCTATGTATTAGGACAAGTACTAAGGGTGCACTGTGTAGTCATGTCTGGGTCCCCTATACATTAGGACAAGTACTAAGGGTGCACTGTGTAGCCATATCTGAGTCCCCTACATATATTAGGACAAGTACTAAGGGTGCACTGTGTAGCCATGTCTGGTTTCCTATATATTAGGACAAGTACTAAGCGTGCACTGTGTAGCCATTTCTGGGTCTCCTGTACATTAGGACAAGTACTAAGGGTGCACTGTGTAGCCATGTCTTTGTTCCCCTGCATATTAGGACAAGTACTAAGGGTGCACTGTGTAGCCATGTCTTGGTCCCCTGCATATTAAGACAAGTACTAAGGTTGTATTGTGTAGCCATGTCTGCGCCCCTTATGTATTAGAACAAGTACTAAGGGTGCACTGTGTAGCCATGTCTGGGTCCTCTGTATATTAGGACAAGTACTAAGGGTGCACTGTGTAGCCATGTCTGAGTCCTCTATATATTAGGACAAGTACTAAGGGTGCACTGTGTAGTCATGTCTGGGTCTCCTGTATATTAGGACAAGTACCAAGGGGGCACTGTGTAGCCATGTCTGGGTCTCCTGTATATTAGGACAAGTACTAAGGGTGCACTGTGTAGCCATGTCTGGTCTCCTATATATTAGGACAAGTACTAAGGGTGCACTGTGTACCCATATCTGGTCTCCTATATATTAGGACAAGTACTAAGGATGCACTGTGTACCCATATCTGGTCTCCTATATATTAGGACAAGTACTAAGGGTGCACTCTTTAGTCATGTCTGGGTCTCCTGTATATTAGGACAAGTACTAAGGGTGCACTGTGTAGCCATATCTGGTCCCTTATATATTAGGACAAGTACTAAGGGTGCACTGTGTAGCCAAGTCTTGGTCCCCTGCATATTAGGACCAGTACTAAGGGTGCACTGTGTAGCCATATCTGGTCTCCTATATATTAGGACAAGTACTACGGGTGCACTGTGTAGCCGTATCTGGTCTCCTATATATTAGGACAAGTACTAAGGGTGCACTGTGTAGCCATGTCTTTGTTCCCCTGCATATTAGGACAAGTATTAAGGGTGCACTGTGTAGCCATGTCTTGGTCCCCTGCATATTAAGACAAGTACTAAGGCTGTATTGTGTAGCCATGTCTGCGCCCCTTATGTATTAGAACAAGTACTAAGGATGCACTGTGTAGCCATGTCTGGGTCCCCTATATATTAGGACAAGTACTAAGGGTGCACTGTGTAGCCATATCTGGTCTCCTATATATTAGGACAAGTACTAAGGGTGCACTGTGTAGCCATGTCTTTGTTCCCCTGCATATTAGGACAAGTACTAAGGGTGCACTGTGTGGCCATGTCTTGGTCCCCTAAATATTAGGACAAGTACTAAGGGTGCACTGTGTAGCCATGTCTGGGTCTCCTATATATTAGGACAAGTACTAAGGGTGCACTGTGTAGTCATGTCTGGGTCCCCTGCATATTAGGACAAGTACTAAGGGTGCACTGTGTAGCCATATCTGGTCTCCTATATATTAGGACAAGTACTAAGGGTGCACTGTGTAGCCATGTCTGGGTCCCCTGCATATTAGGACAAGTACTAAGGGTGCACTGTGTACCCATATCTGGTCTCCTATATATTAGGACAAGTACTAAGGGTGCACTGTGTAGCCATATCTGGTCTCCTGTATATTAGGACAAGTACTAAGGGTGCACTGTGTACCCATATCTGGTCTTCTATATATTAGGACAAGTAATAAGGGTGCACTGTGTAGTCATGTCTGGGTCCCTATATATTAGGACAAGTACTAAGGGTGCACTGTGTAGTCATGTCTGTGTCCCTATATATTAGGACATGTACTAAGGGTGCACTGTGGAGCCATGTCTGGTCTCCTATATATTAGGACAAGTACTAAAGGTGCACTGTGTAGCCATATCTGGTCTCCTATATATTAGGACAAGTACTAACGGTGCACTGTGTAGTCACGTCTGGGTCCCCTGCATATTAGGACAAGTACTAAAGGTGCACTGTGTAGTCATGTCTGGCTCCCTATATATTAGGACAAGTACTAAGGGTGCACAATGTAGTCATGTCTGGGTCTCCTGCATATTTGGACCAGTACTAAGGGTGCACTGTGTAGCCATATCTGGTCTCCTATATATTAGGACAAGTACTACGGGTGCACTGTGTAGCCGTATCTGGTCTCCTATATATTAGGACAAGTACTAAGGGTGCACTGTGTAGCCATGTCTTTGTTCCCCTGCATATTAGGACAAGTATTAAGGGTGCACTGTGTAGCCATGTCTTGGTCCCCTGCATATTAAGACAAGTACTAAGGCTGTATTGTGTAGCCATGTCTGCGCCCCTTATGTATTAGAACAAGTACTAAGGATGCACTGTGTAGCCATGTCTGGGTCCCCTATATATTAGGACAAGTACTAAGGGTGCACTGTGTAGCCATATCTGGTCTCCTATATATTAGGACAAGTACTAAGGGTGCACTGTGTAGCCATGTCTTTGTTCCCCTGCATATTAGGACAAGTACTAAGGGTGCACTGTTTGGCCATGTCTTGGTCCCCTAAATATTAGGACAAGTACTAAGGGTGCACTGTGTAGCCATGTCTGGGTCTCCTATATATTAGGACAAGTACTAAGGGTGCACTGTGTAGTCATGTCTGGGTCCCCTGCATATTAGGACAAGTACTAAGGGTGCACTGTGTAGCCATATCTGGTCTCCTATATATTAGGACAAGTACTAAGGGTGCACTGTGTAGCCATGTCTGGGTCCCCTGCATATTAGGACAAGTACTAAGGGTGCACTGTGTACCCATATCTGGTCTCCTATATATTAGGACAAGTACTAAGGGTGCACTGTGTAGCCATATCTGGTCTCCTGTATATTAGGACAAGTACTAAGGGTGCACTGTGTACCCATATCTGGTCTTCTATATATTAGGACAAGTAATAAGGGTGCACTGTGTAGTCATGTCTGGGTCCCTATATATTAGGACAAGTACTAAGGGTGCACTGTGTAGTCATGTCTGTGTCCCTATATATTAGGACAAGTACTAAGGGTGCACTGTGGAGCCATGTCTGGTCTCCTATATATTAGGACAAGTACTAAGGGTGCACTGTGTAGCCATATCTGGTCTCCTATATATTAGGACAAGTACTAAGGGTGCACTGTGTAGTCACGTCTGGGTCCCCTGCATATTAGGACAAGTACTAAAGGTGCACTGTGTAGTCATGTCTGGCTCCCTATATATTAGGACAAGTACTAAGGGTGCACTGTGTAGTCATGTCTGGGTCTCCTGTATATTAGGACAAGTACTAAGGGTGCACTGTGTAGCCATGTCTGGTCCCCTATATATTAGGACAAGTACTAAAGGTGCACTGTGTAGCCATATTGGGTCTCCTTTATATTAGGACAAGTACTAAGGGTGCACTGTGTAGCCATATCTGGTCTCCTATATATTAGGACAAGTACTAAGGGTGCACTGTGTAGCCATGTCTGAGTCCCTATATATTAGGATAAGTACTAAGGCTGTACTGTGTAGCCATGTCTGCGCCCATTATGTATTAGGACAAGTACTAAGGGTGCACTGTGTAGCCATGTCTGGGTCTCCTATATATTAGAACAAGTACTAAGGGTGCACTGTGTAGTCATGTCTGGGTCTCCTGTATATTAGGACAAGTACTAACTGTGCCCTGTGGAGCCATGTCTGGTCCCCTATGTATTAGGATAAGTACTAAGGGTGCACTGTGTAGCCATGTCTGGGCCCCCTGTATATTAGGACAAGTACTAAGGGGGCACTGTGTAGCCATGTCTGGTCCCCTATATATTAGGACAAGTACTAAGGGTGTACTGTGTAGTCATGTCTGGGTCACCTGTGTATTAGGACAAGCATTAGGGTGCACTGTGTAGTCATGTCTGGGTCCCCTATATATTAGGACAAGTACTAAGGGTGCACTGTGTAGTCATGTCTGGGTCCCCTATATATTAGGACAAGTACTAAGGGTGCACTGTGTAGCCATGTCTTGGTCCCCTGCATATTAGGACAAGTACTAAGGGTGCACTGTGTAGCCATGTCTGGTCTCCTATATATTAGGACAAGTACTAAGGGTGCACTGTGTAGCCATGTCTTGGTCCCCTGCATATTAGGACCAGTACTAAGGGTGCACTGTGTAGCCATATCTGGTCTCCTATATATTTGGACAAGTACTAAGGGTGCACTGTGTACCCATATCTGGTCTCCTATATATTAGGACAAGTACTAAGGGTGCACTGTGTAGCCATATCTGGTCTCCTGTATATTAGGACAAGTACTAAGGGTGCACTGTGTAGCCATATCTGGTTTCCTATATATTAGGACAAGTACTAAGGGTGCACTGTGTAGTCATGTCTGGGTCTCCTGTATATTAGGACAAGTACTAAGGGTGCACTGTGTACCCATATCTGGTCTCCTATATATTAGGACAAGTACTAAGGGTGCACTGTGTAGGCATTTCTTGGTCCCCTACATATTAGGACCAGTACTAAGGGTGCACTGTGTAGCCGTGTCTGGGTCCCTATATATTAGGATAAGTACTAAGGGTGCACTGTGTAGTCATGTCTGGGTCCCTATATATTAGGACAAGTACTTAGGGTGTACTGTGTAGCCATGTCTGGTCTCCTATATATTAGTACAAGTACTAAGGGTGCACTGTGTAGTCATGTCTGGGTCCCCGATATATTAGAACAAGTACTAAGGGTGCACTGTGTAGTCATGTCTGGGTCCCTATATATTAGGACAAGTACTAAGGGTGCACTGTGTAGTCATGTCTGGGTCCCTATATATTAGGACAAGTACTAAGGGTGCACTGTGTAGTCATGTCTGGGTCTCCTGTATATTAGGATAAGTACTAAGGGTGCACTGTGTAGCCATGTCTGGGCCCCCTGTATATTAGTACAAGTACTAAGGGGGCAATGTGTAGCCATGTCTGGTCCCCTATATATTAGGACAAGTACTAAGCGTGCACTGTGTACCCATATCTGGTCTCCTATATATTAGTACAAGTACTAAGGGTGCACTGTGTAGTCATGTCTGGGTCCCGATATATTAGAACAAGTACTAAGGGTGCACTGTGTAGTCATGTCTGGGTCCCGATATATTAGAACAAGTACTAAGGGTGCACTGTGTAGTCATGTCTGGGTCCCTATATATTAGGACAAGTACTAAGGGTGCACTGTGTAGTCATGTCTGGGTCCCTATATATTAGGACAAGTACTAAGGGTGCACTGTGTAGTCATGTCTGGGTCCCTATATATTAGGACAAGTACTAAGGGTGCACTGTGTAGTCATGTCTGGGTCTCCTGTATATTAGGATAAGTACTAAGGGTGCACTGTGTAGCCATGTCTGGGCCCCCTGTATATTAGGACAAGTACTAAGGGGGCACTGTGTAGCCATGTCTGGTCCCCTATATATTAGGACAAGTACTAAGGGTGTACTGTGTAGTCATGTCTGGGTCCCCTGTGTATTAGGACAAGCATTAGGGTGCACTGTGTAGTCATGTCTGGGTCTCCTATATATTAGGACAAGTACTAAGGGTGCACTGTGTAGCCATGTCTGGGTCCCCTATATATTATGACAAGTACTAAGGGTGCACTGCGTAGCCATGTCTGCGCCCCTTATGTATTAGAACAAGTACTAAGGGTGCACTGTGTAGCCACGTCTGGGTCCCTATGTATTAGGACAAGTACTAAGGGTGCACTGTGTAGCCATGTCTGGGTTCCTATATATTAGGACAAGTACTAAGGCTGCACTGTGTAGCCATATCTGGTCTCCTATATATTAGGACAAGTACTAAGGGTGCACTGTGTAGCCATGTCTGGGTTCCTATATATTAGGAGAAGTACTAAGGCTGCACTGTGTAGCCATGTCTGGTCCCCTATATATTAGGACTAGTACTAAGGGTGCACTGTGTAGCCATATCTGGTCTCCTATATATTAGGACAAGTACTAAGGGTGCACTGTGTAGCCATGTCTGGGTTCCTATATATTAGGACAAGTACTAAGGCTGCACTGTGTAGCCATGTCTGGTCCCCTATATATTAGGACAAGTACTAAGGGTGCACTGTGTAGACATGTCTGGGTCCCTATATATTAGGACAAGTACTAAGGGTGCACTGTGTAGCCATATCTGAGTCCCCTACATATATTAGGACAAGTACTAAGGGTGCACTGTGTAGCCATGTCTGGGTCTCCTGTATATTAGGACAAGTACTAAGGGTGCACTGTGTAGCCATGTCTGGTCCCTATATATTAGGACAAGTACTAAGGGTGCACTGTGTAGCCATGTCTGGGTCTCCTATAAATTAGGACAAGTACTAAGGGTGCACTGTGTAGTCATGTCTGGGTCCCCTGCATATTAGGACAAGTACTAAGGGTGCACTGTGTAGCCATATCTGGTCTCCTATATATTAGGACAAGTACTAAGGGTGCACTGTGTAGCCATGTCTGGGTCCCCTGCATATTAGGACAAGTACTAAGGGTGCACTGTGTACCCATATCTGGTCTCCTATATATTAGGACAAGTACTAAGGGTGCACTGTGTAGCCATGTCTGGGTCTCCTATATATTAGGACAAGTACTAAGGGTGCACTGTGTAGTCATGTCTGGGTCCCCTGCATATTAGGACAAGTACTAAGGGTGCACTGTGTAGCCATATCTGGTCTCCTATATATTAGGACAAGTACTAAGGGTGCACTGTGTAGCCATGTCTGGGTCCCCTGCATATTAGGACAAGTACTAAGGGTGCACTGTGTACCCATATCTGGTCTCCTGTATATTAGGACAAGTACTAAGGGTGCACTGTGTACCCATATCTGGTCTTCCATATATTAGGACAAGTAATAAGGGTGCACTGTGTAGTCATGTCTGGGTCCCTATATATTAGGACAAGTACTAAGGGTGCACTGTGTAGTCATGTCTGTGTCCCTATATATTAGGACAAGTACTAAGGGTGCACTGTGGAGCCATGTCTGGTCTCCTATATATTAGGACAAGTACTAAGGGTGCACTGTGTAGCCATATCTGGTCTCCTATATATTAGGACAAGTACTAAGGGTGCACTGTGTAGTCACGTCTGGGTCCCCTGCATATTAGGACAAGTACTAAAGGTGCACTGTGTAGTCATGTCTGGCTCCCTATATATTAGGACAAGTACTAAGGGTGCACTGTGTAGTCATGTCTGGGTCTCCTGTATATTAGGACAAGTACTAAGGGTGCACTGTGTAGCCATGTCTGGTCCCCTATATATTAGGACAAGTACTAAAGGTGCACTGTGTAGCCATATTGGGTCTCCTTTATATTAGGACAAGTACTAAGGGTGCACTGTGTAGCCATATCTGGTCTCCTATATATTAGGACAAGTACTAAGGCTGCACTGTGTAGTCATGTCTGGGTCCCTATATATTAGGACAAGTACTAAGGGTGCACTGTGTAGCCATGTCTGAGTCCCTATATATTAGGATAAGTACTAAGGCTGTACTGTGTAGCCATGTCTGCGCCCATTATGCATTAGGACAAGTACTAAGGGTGCCCTGTGCAGCCATGTCTGGGTCTCCTATATATTAGAACAAGTACTAAGGGTGCACTGTGTAGTCATGTCTGGGTCTCCTGTATATTTGGACAAGTACTAACTGTGCCCTGTGGAGCCATGTCTGGTCCCCTATATATTAGGATAAGTACTAAGGGTGCACTGTGTAGCCATTTCTGGGCCCCCTGTATATTAGGACAAGTACTAAGGGGGCACTGTGTAGCCATGTCTGGTCCCCTATATATTATGACAAGTACTAAGGGTGTACTGTGTAGTCATGTCTGGGTCCCCTGTGTATTAGGACAAGCATTAGGGTGCACTGTGTAGTCATGTCTGGGTCCCCTATATATTAGGACAAGTACTAAGGGTGCACTGTGTAGTCATGTCTGGGTCCCCTATATATTAGGACAAGTACTAAGGGTGCACTGTGTAACCATGTCTTGGTCCCCTGCATATTAGGACAAGTACTAAGGGTGCACTGTGTAGCCATGTCTGGTCTCCTATATATTAGGACAAGTACTAAGGGTGCACTGTGTAGCCATGTCTTGGTCCCCTGCATATTAGGACCAGTACTAAGGGTGCACTGTGTAGCCATATCTGGTCTCCTATATATTTGGACAAGTACTAAGGGTGCACTGTGTAGCCATGTCTGGTCTCCTATATATTAGGACAAGTACTAAGGGTGCACTGTGTAGCCATGTCTGGGTCCCCTGCATATTAGGACAAGTACTAAGGGTGCACTGTGTACCCATATCTGGTCTCCTATATATTAGGACAAGTACTAAGGGTGCACTGTGTAGCCATATCTGGTCTCCTGTATATTAGGACAAGTACTAAGGGTGCACTGTGTAGCCATATCTGGTTTCCTATATATTAGGAAAAGTACTAAGGGTGCACTGTGTAGTCATGTCTGGGTCTCCTGTATATTAGGACAAGTACTAAGGGTGCACTGTGTACCCATATCTGGTCTCCTATATATTAGGACAAGTACTAAGGGTGCACTGTGTAGGCATTTCTTGGTCCCCTGCATATTAGGACCAGTACTAAGGGTGCACTGTGTAGCCGTGTCTGGGTCCCTATATATTAGGATAAGTACTAAGGGTGCACTGTGTAGTCATGTCTGGGTCCCTATATATTAGGACAAGTACTAAGGGTGTACTGTGTAGCCATGTCTGGTCTCCTATATATTAGTACAAGCACTAAGGGTGCACTGTGTAGTCATGTCTGGGTCCCCGATATATTAGAACAAGTACTAAGGGTGCACTGTGTAGTCATGTCTGGGTCCCTATATATTAGGACAAGTACTAAGGGTGCACTGTGTAGTCATGTCTGGGTCCCTATATATTAGGACAAGTACTAAGGGTGCACTGTGTAGTCATGTCTGGGTCTCCTGTATATTAGGATAAGTACTAAGGGTGCACTGTGTAGCCATGTCTGGGCCCCCTGTATATTAGGACAAGTACTAAGGGGGCAATGTGTAGCCATGTCTGGTCCCCTATATATTAGGACAAGTACTAAGGGTGCACTGTGTACCCATATCTGGTCTCCTATATATTAGTACAAGTACTAAGGGTGCACTGTGTAGTCATGTCTGGGTCCCGATATATTAGAACAAGTATTAAGGGTGCACTGTTTAGTCATGTCTGGGTCCCTATATATTAGGACAAGTACTAAGGGTGCACTGTGTAGTCATGTCTGGGTCCCTATATATTAGGACAAGTACTAAGGGTGCACTGTGTAGTCATGTCTGGGTCTCCTGTATATTAGGATAAGTACTAAGGGTGCACTGTGTAGCCATGTCTGGGCCCCCTGTATATTAGGACAAGTACTAAGGGGGCACTGTGTAGCCATGTCTGGTCCCCTATATATTAGGACAAGTACTAAGGGTGTACTGTGTAGTCATGTCTGGGTCCCCTGTGTATTAGGACAAGCATTAGGGTGCACTGTGTAGTCATGTCTGGGTCTCCTATATATTAGGACAAGTACTAAGGGTGCACTGTGTAGCCATGTCTGGGTCCCCTATATATTATGACAAGTACTAAGGGTGCACTGCGTACCCATGTCTGCGCCCCTTATGTATTAGAACAAGTACTAAGGGTGCACTGTGTAGCAACGTCTGGGTCCCTATGTATTAGGACAAGTACTAAGGGTGCACTGTGTAGCCATGTCTGGGTTCCTATATATTAGGACAAGTACTAAGGCTGCACTGTGTAGCCATATCTGGTCTCCTATATATTAGGACAAGTACTAAGGGTGCACTGTGTAGCCATGTCTGGGTTCCTATATATTAGGACAAGTACTAAGGCTGCACTGTGTAGCCATGTCTGGTCCCCTATATATTAGGACAAGTACTAAGGGTGCACTGTGTAGACATGTCTGGGTCCCTATATATTAGGACAAGTACTAAGGGTGCACTGTGTAGCCATATCTGAGTCCCCTACATATATTAGGACAAGTACTAAGGGTGCACTGTGTAGCCATGTCTGGGTCTCCTGTATATTAGGACAAGTACTAAGGGTGCACTGTGTAGCCATGTCTGGTCCCTATATATTAGGACAAGTAATAAGGGTGCACTGTGTAGTCATGTCTGGGTCCCTATATATTAGGACAAGTACTAAGGGTGCGCTGTGTAGTCATGTCTGTGTCCCTATATATTAGGACAAGTACTAAGGGTGCACTGTGTAGTCATGTCTGTGTCCCCATATATTAGGACAAGTACTAAGGGTGCACTGTGGAGCCATGTCTGGTCTCCTATATATTAGGACAAGTACTAAGGGTGCACTGTGTAGCCATATCTGGTCTCCTATATATTAGGACAAGTACTAAGGGTGCACTGTGTAGTCACGTCTGGGTCCCCTGCATATTAGGACAAGTACTAAAGGTGCACTGTGTAGTCATGTCTGGCTCCCTATATATTAGGACAAGTACTAAGGGTGCACTGTGTAGTCATGTCTGGGTCTCCTGTATATTAGGACAAGTACTAAGGGTGCACTGTGTAGCCATGTCTGGTCCCCTATATATTAGGACAAGTACTAAAGGTGCACTGTGTAGCCATATTGGGTCTCCTTTATATTAGGACAAGTACTAAGGGTGCACTGTGTAGCCATATCTGGTCTCCTATATATTAGGACAAGTACTAAGGCTGCACTGTGTAGTCATGTCTGGGTCCCTATATATTAGGACAAGTACTAAGGGTGCACTGTGTAGCCATGTCTGAGTCCCTATATATTAGGATAAGTACTAAGGCTGTACTGTGTAGCCATGTCTGCGCCCATTATGTATTAGGACAAGTACTAAGGGTGCCCTGTGTAGCCATGTCTGGGTCTCCTATATATTAGAACAAGTACTAAGGGTGCACTGTGTAGTCATGTCTGGGTCTCCTGTATATTAGGACAAGTACTAACTGTGCCCTGTGGAGCCATGTCTGGTCCCCTATATATTAGGATAAGTACTAAGGGTGCACTGTGTAGCCATGTCTAGGCCCCCTGTATATTAGGACAAGTACTAAGGGGGCACTGTGTAGCCATGTCTGGTCCCCTATATATTAGGACAAGTACTAAGGGTGTACTGTGTAGTCATGTCTGGGTCCCCTATATATTAGGACAAGTACTAAGGGTGCACTGTGTAGCAACGTCTGGGTCCCTATGTATTAGGACAAGTACTAAGGGTGCACTGTGTAGCCATGTCTGGGTTCCTATATATTAGGACAAGTACTAAGGCTGCACTGTGTAGCCATGTCTGGTCTCCTATATATTAGGACAAGTACTAAGGGTGCACTGTGTAGCCATGTCTGGGTTCCTATATATTAGGAGAAGTACTAAGGCTGCACTGTGTAGCCATGTCTGGTCTCCTATATATTAGGACAAGTACTAAGGGTGCACTGTGTAGCCATGTCTGGGTTCCTATATATTAGGACAAGTACTAAGGCTGCACTGTGTAGCCATGTCTGGTCCCCTATATATTAGGACAAGTACTAAGGGTGCACTGTGTAGACATGTCTGGGTCCCTATATATTAGGACACGTACTAAGGGTGCACTGTGTAGCCATATCTGAGTCCCCTACATATATTAGGACAAGTACTAAGGTTGCACTGTGTAGCCATGTCTGGGTCTCCTGTATATTAGGACAAGTACTAAGGGTGCACTGTGTAGCCATGTCTGGTCCCTATATATTAGGACAAGTAATAAGGCTGCACTGTGTAGTCATGTCTGGGTCCCTATATATTAGGACAAGTACTAAGGGTGCGCTGTGTAGTCATGTCTGTGTCCCTATATATTAGGACAAGTACTAAGGGTGCACTGTGTAGTCATGTCTGTGTCCCTATATATTAGGACAAGTACTAAGGGTGCACTGTGGAGCCATGTCTGGTCTCCTATATATTAGGACAAGTACTAAAGGTGCACTGTGTAGCCATATCTGGTCTCCTATATATTAGGACAAGTACTAAGGGTGCACTGTGTAGTCACGTCTGGGTCCCCTGCATATTAGGACAAGTACTAAAGGTGCACTGTGTAGTCATGTCTGGCTCCCTATATATTAGGACAAGTACTAAGGGTGCACTGTGTAGTCATGTCTGGGTCTCCTGTATATTAGGACAAGTACTAAGGGTGCACTGTGTAGCCATGTCTGGTCCCCTATATATTAGGACAAGTACTAAAGGTGCACTGTGTAGCCATATTGGGTCTCCTTTATATTAGGACAAGTACTAAGGGTGCACTGTGTAGCCATATCTGGTCTCCTATATATTAGGACAAGTACTAAGGCTGCACTGTGTAGTCATGTCTGGGTCCCTATATATTAGGACAAGTACTAAGGGTGCACTGTGTAGCCATGTCTGAGTCCCTATATATTAGGATAAGTACTAAGGCTGTACTGTGTAGCCATGTCTGCGCCCATTATGTATTAGGACAAGTACTAAGGGTGCCCTGTGTAGCCATGTCTGGGTCTCCTATATATTAGAACAAGTACTAAGGGTGAACTGTGTAGTCATGTCTGGGTCTCCTGTATATTAGGACAAGTACTAACTGTGCCCTGTGGAGCCATGTCTGGTCCCCTATATATTAGGATAAGTACTAAGGGTGCACTGTGTAGCCATGTCTGGGCCCCCTGTATATTAGGACAAGTACTAAGGGGGCACTGTGTAGCCATGTCTGGTCCCCTATATATTAGGACAAGTACTAAGGGTGTACTGTGTAGTCATGTCTGGGTCCCCTGTGTATTAGGACAAGCATTAGGGTGCACTGTGTAGTCATGTCTGGGTCCCCTATATATTAGGACAAGTACTAAGGGTGCACTGTGTAGTCATGTCTGGGTCCCCTATATATTAGGACAAGTACTAAGGGTGCACTGTGTAGCCATGTCTTGGTCCCCTGCATATTAGGACAAGTACTAAGGGTGCACTGTGTAGCCATGTCTGGTCTCCTATATATTAGGACAAGTACTAAGGGTGCACTGTGTAGCCATGTCTTGGTCCCCTGCATATTAGGACCAGTACTAAGGGTGCACTGTGTAGCCATATCTGGTCTCCTATATATTTGGACAAGTACTAAGGGTGCACTGTGTAGCCATGTCTGGTCTCCTATATATTAGGACAAGTACTAAGGGTGCACTGTGTAGCCATGTCTGGGTCCCCTGCATATTAGGACAAGTACTAAGGGTGCACTGTGTACCCATATCTGGTCTCCTATATATTAGGACAAGTACTAAGGGTGCACTGTGTAGCCATATCTGGTCTCCTGTATATTAGGACAAGTACTAAGGGTGCACTGTGTAGCCATATCTGGTTTCCTATATATTAGGACAAGTACTAAGGGTGCACTGTGTAGTCATGTCTGGGTCTCCTGTATATTAGGACAAGTACTAAGGGTGCACTGTGTACCCATATCTGGTCTCCTATATATTAGGACAAGTACTAAGGGTGCACTGTGTAGTCATGTCTGGTTTCCTGTATATTAGGATAAGTACTAAGGGTGCACTGTGTAGTCATATCTGGGTCCCTATATATTAGGACAAGTACTAAGGGTGCACTGTGTAGCCATGTCTGGGTCCCTATATATTAGGACAAGTACTAAGGGTGCACTGTGTAGCCATATCTGGTCTCCTATATATTATGACAAGTACTAAGGGTGCACTGTGTAGCCATGTCTGGCCCCCTATATATTAGGACAAGTACTAAGGGTGCCCTGTGTAGCCATATATAGTCTCCTATATATTAGGACAAGTACTAAGGGTGCACTGTGTAGCCATATCTGGTCTCCTATATATTAGGACAAGTACTAAGGGTGCACTGTGTAGCCATGTCTTTGTTCCCCTGCATATTAGGACAAGTACTAAGGGTGCACTGTGTAGCCATCTCTGTGCCCCTTATGTATTAGAACAAGTACTAAGGGTGCACTGTGTAGCCATGTCTGGGTCCCCTATATATTAGGACAAGTACTAAGGGTGCACTATGTAGCCATGTCTGGGCCCCCTGTATATTAGGACAAGTACTAAGGGTGCACTGTAGTCATGTCTGGGTCTACTATATATTAGGACAAGTACTAAGGGTGCACTGTGTAGCCATAACTGGTCTCCTGTATATTAGGACAAGTACTAAGGGTGCACTGTGTAGCCATGTCTGGTCTCCTATATATTAGGACAAGTACTAAGGGTGCACTGTGTAGCCATGACTTTGTTCCCCTGCATATTAGAACAAGTACTAAGGGTGCACTGTGTAGCCATGTCTGGGTCCCCTATATATTAGGACAAGTACTAAGGGTGCACTGTGTACCCATATCTGGTCTCCTATATATTAGGACAAGTACTAAGGGTGCACTGTGTACCCATATCTGGTCTCCTATATATTAGGACAAGTACTAAGCGTGCACTGTGTACCCATATCTGGTCTCCTATATATTAGGACAAGTACTAAGGGTGCACTGTGTAGTCATGTCTGGTTTCCTGTATATTAGGATAAGTACTAAGGGTGCACTGTGTAGTCATATCTGGGTCCCTATATATTAGGACAAGTACTAGGGGTGCACTGTGTAGCCATGTCTGGGTCCCTATATATTAGGACAAGTACTAAGGGTGCACTGTGTAGCCATGTCTTTGTTCCCCTGCATATTAGGACAAGTACTATGGGTGTACTGTGTAGCCATGTCTTGGTCCCCTGCATATTAAGACAAGTACTAAGGGTGCACTGTGTAGCCATATCTGGTCTCCTATATATTAGGACAAGTACTAAGGCTGTACTGTGTAGTCATGTCTGGGTCCCCTATATATTAGGACAAGTACTAAGGGTGCACTGTGTAGTCATGTCTGGGTCCCTATATATTAGGACAAGTACTAAGGGTGCACTGTGTAGCCATGTCTTGGGCCTCTTATGTATTAGGACAAGTACTAAGGGTGCAATGTGTAGTCATGTCTGGGTTCCCTATATATTAGGACAAGTACTAAGGGTGCACTGTGTAGTCATGTCTGGGTCCCTATATATTAGGACAAGTACTAAGGGTGCACTGTGTAGTCATGTTTGGGTCCCTATATATTAGGACAAGTACTAAGGGTGCACTGTGTAGCCATGTCTTGGGCCCCTTATGTATTAGGACAAGTACTAAGGGTGCACTGTGTAGCCATGTGTGGGTCCCCTATATATTAGGACAAGTACTAAGGCTGCACTGTGTAGTCATGTCTGGGTCTCCTGTATATTAGGACAAGTACTAAGGGTGCACTGTGTAGCCATATCTGGTCTCCTATATATTAAGACAAGTACTAAGGGTGCACTGTGTAGTCATGTCTGGTCTCCTGTATATTGGGATAAGTACTAAGGGTGCACTGTGTAGTCATGTCTGGGTCCCTATACATTAGGACAATACTAAGGGTGCACTGTGTAGCCATGTCTGGGTCCCTACATATTAGGACAAGTACTAAGGGTGCACTGTGTAGTCATGTCTGGGTCTCCTGTATATTAGGATAAGTACTAAGCGTGCACTGTGTAGTCATCTATTGGTCCCTATATATTAGGACAAGTACTAAGGGTGCACTGTGTAGTCATGTCTGGGTCCCTATATATTAGGACAAGTTCTAAGGGTGCACTGTGTAGTCATGTCTGGGTCCCTCTATATTAGGACAAGTACTAAGGGTGCACTGTGTAGTCATGTCTGGTCTCCTATATATTAGGACAAGTTCTAAGGGTGCACTGTGTAGTCATGTCTGGGTCCCCTATATATTAGGACAAGTACTAAGGGTGCACTGTGTAGCCATGTCTTGGGCCCCTTATGTATTAGGACAAGTACTAAGGGTGCACTGTGTAGTCATGTCTGGGTTCCCTATATATTAGGACAAGAACTAAGGGTGCACTGTGTAGTCATGTCTGGGTCTCCTGTATATTAGGACAAGTACTAAGGGTGCACTGTGTAGCCATGTCTGAGTCCCTATATATTAGAACAAGTACTAACTGTGCCCTGTGGAGCCATGTCTGGTCTCCTATATATTAGGACAAGTACTAAGGGTGCACTGTGTAGTCATGTCTGGGTCCCCTATATATTAGGACAAGTACTAAGGGTGCCCTGTGTAGCCACGTCTTGGTCCCCTGCATATTAGGACAAGTACTAAGGGTGCACTGTGTAGCCATGTCTGGGTCCCCATATATATTAGGACAAGCACTAAGGGTGCCCTGTGTAGCCACGTCTTGGTCCCCTGCATATTAGGACAAGTACTAAGGGTGCACTGTGTAGCCATATTCGGTCTCCTATATATTAGGACAAGTACTAAGGGTGCACTGTGTAGCCATATCTGGTCTCCTATATATTAGGACAAGTACTAGGGGTGCACTGTGTAGCCATGTCTGGGCCCCTATATATTAGGACAAGTACTAAGGGTGCCCTGTGTAGCCATATCTAGTCTCCTATATATTAGGACAAGTACTAAGGGTGCACTGTGTAGCCATATTGGGTCTCCTATATATTAGGACAAGTACTAAGGGTGCACTGTGTACCCATATCTGGTCTCCTATATATTAGGACAAGTACCAAGGGTGCACTGTGTACCGATATCTGGTCTCCTATACATTAGGACAAGTACTAAGGGTGCACTGTGTACCCATATCTGGTCTCCTATATAATAGGACAAGTACCAAGGGTGCACTGTGTACCCATATCTGGTCTCCTATATATTAGGACAAGTACTAAGGGTGCACTGTGTAGTCATGTCTGGTCTCCTGTATATTAGGATAAGTACAAAGGGTGCACTGTGTAGTCAAATCTGGGTCCCTATATATTAGGACAAGTACTAAGGGTGCACTGTGTAGTCATGTCTGGTCTCCTGTATATTAGGATAAGTACAAAGGGTGCACTGTGTAGCCATGTCTGGGTCCCTATATATTAGGACAAGTACTAAGGGTGCACTGTGTAGCCATGTCTTTGTTCCCCTGCATATTAGGACAAGTACTATGGGTGTACTGTGTAGCCATGTCTTGGACCCCTGCATATTAAGACAAGTACTAAGGGTGCACTGTGTAGCCATGTCTGGTCTCCTACATATTAGGACAAGTACTGAGGGTGCACTGTGTAGCCATGTCTTTGTTCCCCTGCATATTAGGACAAGTACTATGGGTGTACTGTGTAGCCATGTCTTGGTCCCCTGCATATTAAGACAAGTACTAAGGGTGCACTGTGTAGTCATGTCTGGTTCCCTATATATTAGGACAATTACTATGGGTGCACTGTGTAGTCATGTCGGGGTCCCTATATATTAGGACAAGTACTAAGGGTGCCCTGTGTAGCCATGTCCTTGGCCCCTTATGTATTAGGACAAGTACTAAGGGTGCCCTGTGTAGCCATGTCTGAGTCCCTATATATTAGAACAAGTACTAACTGTGCTCTGTGGAGCCATGTCTGGTTCCCTATATATTAGGACAAGTACTAAGGGTGCACTGTGTAGCCATGTCTGGTCCCCTATATATTAGGACAAGTACTAAGGGTGCCCTGTGTAGCCATATCTTGGTCTCCCATACATTAGGACAAGTACTAAAGGTGCACTGTGTAGCCATGTCTGGGTCTCCTATATATTAGGACAAGTACTAAGGGTGCCCTGTGTAGCCATGTCTGGGTCTCCTATATATTAGTATAAGTACTAAGGGTGCCCTGTGTAGTCATGGCTTGGTCCCCTGCATATTAGGACAAGTACTAAGGGTGCTCTGTGTAGCCATGTCTTTGTTCCCCTGCATATTAGAACAAGTACTAAGGGTGCACTGTGTACCCATATCTGGTCTCCTACATATTAGGACAAGTACAAAGGGTGCACTGTGTAGTCATGTCTGGGTCCCTATATATTAGGACAAGTACTAAGGGTGCACTGTGTAGTCATGTCTGGCCCCCTATATATTAGGACAAGTACTAAGCGTGCACTGTGTAGCCATATCTGGGTCCCCTGCATATTAGGACACGTACTAAGGGTGCACTGTGTAGCCATATCTTTGTTCCCCTGCATATTAGGACAAGTACTAAGGGTGCACTGTGTAGCCATGTCTGAGTCTCCTGTATATTACGACAAGTACTAAGGGTGCACTGTGTAGCCATATTGGGTTTCCTATATATTAGGACAAGTACTAAGGGTGCACTGTGTAGCCATGTCTGGCCCCCTATATATTAGGACAAGTACTAAGGGTGCACTGTGTACCCATATCTGGTCTCCTATATATTAAGATAAGTACTAAGGGTGCACTGTGTAGCCATGTCTGGGTCCCTATATATTAGGATAAGTACTAAGGGTGCACTGTGTAGTCATGTCTGGGTCCCTATATATTAGGACAAGTACTAAGGGTGCCCTGTGGAGCCATGTCTGGTCTCCTATATATTAGGACAAGTACTAAGGGTGCACTGTGTAGCCATGTCTGGTCTCCTATATATTAGGACAAGTACTAAGGGTGCACTGTGTAGCCATGTCTGGGTCTCCTATATATTAGGACAAGTACTAAGGGTGCACTGTGTACCCATATCTGGTCTCCTATATATTAGGACAAGTACTAACGGTACACTGTGTACCCATATCTGGTCTCCTATATATTAGGACAAGTACCAAGGGTGCACTGTGTACCCATATCTGGTCTCCTATATAGTAGGACAAGTACCAAGGGTGCATTGTGTACCCATATCTGGTCTCCTATATATTAGGACAAGTACTAAGGGTGCACTGTGTAGTCATGTCTGGTCTCCTGTATATTAGGATAAGTACAAAGGGTGCACTGTGTAGTCATATCAGGGTCCCTATATATTAGGACAAGTACTAAGGGTGCACTGTGTAGCCATGTCTGGGTCCCTATATATTAGGACAAGTACTAAGGGTGCACTGTGTAGCCATGTCTTTGTTCCTCTGCATATTAGGACAAGTACTATGGGTGTACTGTGTAGCCATGTCTTGGTCCCCTGCATATTAAGACATGTACTAAGGGTGCACTGTGTAGCCATGTCTTGGGCCCCTTATGTATTAGGACAAGTACTAAGGGTGCCCTGTGTAGCCATGTCTGAGTCCCTATATATTAGAACAAGTACTAACTGTGCTCTGTGGAGCCATGTCTGGTTCCCTATATATTAGTATAAGTACTAAGGGTGCACTGTGTAGCCATGTCTGGTCTCCTATATATTAGGACAAGTACTAAGTGTGCACTGTGTAGTCATGTCTTGGTCCCCTGCATATTAGGACAAGTACTAAGGGTGCTCTGTGTAGCCATGTCTTTGTTCCCTTGCATATTAGAACAAGTACTAAGGGTGCACTGTGTAGCCATGTCTGGGTCCCCTATATATTAGGACAAGTACCAAAGGTGCACTGTGTACCCATATCTGGTCTCCTATATATTAGGACAAGTACAAAGTGTGCACTGTGTAGTCATGTCTGGGTTCCTATATATTAGGACAAGTACTAAGGGTGCACTGTGTAGCCATGTCTGGGTCCCTATATATTAGGACAAGTACTAAGGGTGCACTGTGTAGTCATGTCTGGGTCTCCTGTATATTAGGATAAGTACTAAGGGTGCACTGTGTAGTCATGTCTGGGTCCCTATATATTAGGACAAGTACTAAGGGTGCACTGTGTAGCCATGTCCGGGTCCCTATATATTAGGACAAGTAATAAGGGTGCACTGTGTAGCCATGTCTGGGTCCCCTATATATTAGGACAAGTACTAAGGGTGTACTGTGTAGCCATGTCTGGTCCCCTATATATTAGGACAAGTACTAAGGGTGCACTGTGTAGTCACGTCTGGGTCCCCTGCATATTAGGACAAGTACTAAAGGTGCTGTGTAGTCATGTCTGGGCCCCCTGTATATTAGGACAAGTACTAAGGGTGCACTGTGTAGTCATGTCTGGGTCTCCTGTATATTAGGACAAGTACTAAGGGTGCACTGTGTAGCCATGTCTGGTCCCCTATATATTAGGACAAGTACTCAGGGTGCACTGTGTAGTCATGTCTGGGCCCCCTATATATTAGGACAAGTACTAAGGGTGCACTGTGTAGCCATATTGGGTCTCCTATATATTAGGACAAGTACTATGGGTGCACTGTGTAGCCATATCTGGTCTCCTATATATTAGGACAAGTACCAAGGGTGCACAGTGTAGCCATGTCTGGTCTCTTTTATATTAGGACAAGTACTAAGGGTGCACGGTGTAGCCATGTTTTGGTCCCCTGCATATTAGGACAAGTACTAAGGGTGCACTGTGTATCCATGTGTGGGTCCCCTATATATTAGGACAAGTACTAAGGGTGCCCTGTGTACCCATATCTGGTCTCCTATATATTAGGACAAGTACTAAGGGTGCACTGTGTACCCATATCCGGTCTCCTATATATTAGGACAAGTACTAAGGGTGCACTGTGTAGCCATACTTTGTTCCCCTGCATATTAGGACAAGTACTAAGGGTGCACTGTGTAGTCATGTCTTGGTCCCCTGCATATTAGGACAAGTACTAAGGGTGCACTGTGTAGCCATACTTTGTTACCCTGCATATTAGGACAAGTACTAAGGGTGCACTGTGTAGTCATGTCTGTGTCTCCTATATATTAGGACAAGTATTAAGGGTGCACTGTGTAGCCATATTGGGTCTCCTATATATTAGGACAAGTACTAATGGTGCACTGTGTAGTCATGTCTGGGTCTCCTGTATATTAGGACAAGTACTAAGGGTGCCCTGTGTAGCCATATCTGGTCCCCTATATATGAGGACAAGTACTAAGGGTGCACTGTGTAGCTATATCTGGTCTACTATATATTAAGACAAGTACTAAGGGTGCACTGTGTAGCCATGTCTGGTCTCCTATATATTAGGACAAGTACAAAGGGTGCACTGTGTACCCATATCTGGTCTCCTATATATTAGGACAAGTACTAAGCGTGCACTGTGTAGCAATATCTGGGTCCCCTGCATATTAGGACAAGTACTAAGGGTGCACTGTGTAGCCATGTCTTGGTCCCCTGCATATTAGGACAAGTACTAAGGGTGCACTATGTAGCCATGTCTGGTCTCCTATATATTAGGACAAGTACTAAGCGTGCACTGTGTAGCAATATCTGGGTCCCCTGCATATTAGGACAAGTACTAAGGGTGCACTGTGTAGCCATATCTTTGTTCCCCTGCATATTAGGAAAAGTACTAAGGGTGCACTGTGTAGTCATGTCTGGCCCCCTATATATTAGGACAAGTACTAAGCGTGCACTGTGTAGCCATATCTGGGTCCCCTGCATATTAGGACAAGTACTAAGGGTGCACTGTGTAGCCATATCTTTGTTCCCCTGCATATTAGGACAAGTACTAAGGGTGCACTGTGTAGTCATGTCTGGGTCTCCTGTATATTAGGACAAGTACTAAGGGTGCACTGTGTAGCCATATAGGGTCTCCTATATATTAGGACAAGTACTAAGGGTGCACTGTGTAGTCATGTCTGGGCCCCCTATATATTAGGACAAGTACTAAGGGTGCACTGTGTAGCCATATTGGGTCTCCTATATATTAGGACAAGTACTATGGGTGCACTGTGTAGCCATATCTGGTCTCCTATATATTAGGACAAGTACCAAGGGTGCACAGTGTAGCCATGTCTGGTCTCCTTTATATTAGGACAAGTACTAAGGGTGCACGGTGTAGCCATGTTTTGGTCCCCTGCATATTAGGACAAGTACTAAGGGTGCACTGTGTATCCATGTGTGGGTCCCCTATATATTAGGACAAGTACTAAGGGTGCCCTGTGTACCCATATCTGGTCTCCTATATATTAGGACAAGTACTAAGGGTGCACTGTGTACCCATATCCGGTCTCCTATATATTAGGACAAGTACTAAGGGTGCACTGTGTAGCCATACTTTGTTCCCCTGCATATTAGGACAAGTACTAAGGGTGCACTGTGTAGTCATGTCTTGGTCCCCTGCATATTAGGACAAGTACTAAGGGTGCACTGTGTAGCCATACTTTGTTACCCTGCATAATAGGACAAGTACTAAGGGTGCACTGTGTAGTCATGTCTGTGTCTCCTATATATTAGGACAAGTATTAAGGGTGCACTGTGTAGCCATATTGGGTCTCCTATATATTAGGACAAGTACTAATGGTGCACTGTGTAGTCATGTCTGGGTCTCCTGTATATTAGGACAAGTACTAAGGGTGCCCTGTGTAGCCATATCTGGTCCCCTATATATGAGGACAAGTACTAAGGGTGCACTGTGTAGCTATATCTGGTCTCCTATATATTAGGACAAGTACTAAGGGTGCACTGTGTAGCCATGTCTGGTCTCCTATATATTAGGACAAGTACTAAGGGTGCACTGTGTACCCATATCTGGTCTCCTATATATTAGGACAAGTACTAAGCGTGCACTGTGTAGCAATATCTGGGTCCCCTGCATATTAGGACAAGTACTAAGGGTGCACTGTGTAGCCATGTCTTGGTCCCCTGCATATTAGGACAAGTACTAAGGGTGCACTATGTAGCCATGTCTGGTCTCCTATATATTAGGACAAGTACTAAGCGTGCACTGTGTAGCAATATCTGGGTCCCCTGCATATTAGGACAAGTACTAAGGGTGCACTGTGTAGCCATATCTTTGTTCCCCTGCATATTAGGAAAAGTACTAAGGGTGCACTGTGTAGTCATGTCTGGCCCCCTATATATTAGGACAAGTACTAAGCGTGCACTGTGTAGCCATATCTGGGTCCCCTGCATATTAGGACAAGTACTAAGGGTGCACTGTGTAGCCATATCTTTGTTCCCCTGCATATTAGGACAAGTACTAAGGGTGCACTGTGTAGTCATGTCTGGGTCTCCTGTATATTAGGACAAGTACTAAGGGTGCACTGTGTAGCCATATAGGGTCTCCTATATATTAGGACAAGTACTAAGGGTGCACTGTGTAGTCATGTCTGGGTCTCCTGTATATTAGGACAAGTACAAAGGGTGCACTGTGTAGCCATATCTGGTCTCCTATATATTAGGATAAGTACTAAGGGTGCCCTGTGTAGTCATGTCTGGGTCCCTATATATTAGGATAAGTACTAAGGGTGCACTGTGTAGCCATGTCTAGGTCCCTATATATTAGGATAAGTACTAAGGGTGCACTGTGTAGCCATGTCTTTGTTCCCCTGCATATTAGGACAAGTACTATGGGTGTACTGTGTAGCCATGTCTTGGTCCCCTGCATATTAAGACAAGTACTAAGGGTGCACTGTGTAGCCATATCTGGTCTCCTATATATTAGGACAAGTACTAAGGCTGTATTGTGTAGCCATGTCTGGTCTCCTATATATTAGGACAAGTACTAAGGCTGTACTGTGTAGTCATGTCTGGGTCCCCTATATATTAGGACAAGTACTAAGGTGCACTGTGTAGTCATGTTGGGGTCCCTATATATTAGGACAAGTACTAAGGGTGCACTGTGTAGCCATGTCTTGGGCCCCTTATGTATTAGGACAAGTACTAAGGGTGCCCTGTGTAGCCATGTCTGAGTCCCTATATATTAGAACAAGTACTAACTGTGCTCTGTGGAGCCATGTCTGGTTCCCTATATATTAGTATAAGTACTAAGGGTGCACTGTGTAGCCATGTCTGGTCTCCTATATATTAGGACAAGTACAAAGTGTGCACTGTGTAGTCATGTCTTGGTCCCCTGCATATTAGGACAAGTACTAAGGGTGCTCTGTGTAGCCATGTCTTTGTTCCCCTGCATATTAGAACAAGTACTAAGGGTGCACTGTGTAGCCATGTCTGGGTCCCCTATATATTAGGACAAGTACCAAAGGTGCACTGTGTACCCATATCTGGTCTCCTATATATTAGGACAAGTACAAAGTGTGCACTGTGTAGTCATGTCTGGGTTCCTATATATTAGGACAAGTACTAAGGGTGCACTGTGTAGCCATGTCTGGGTCTCCTGTATATTAGGATAAGTACTAAGGGTGCACTGTGTAGTCATGTCTGGGTCTCCTGTATATTAGGATAAGTAGTAAGGGTGCACTGTGTAGTCATGTCTGGGTCACTATATATTAGGACAAGTACTAAGGGTGCACTGTGTAGCCATGTCCGGGTCCCTATATATTAGGACAAGTAATAAGGGTGCACTGTGTAGCCATGTCTGGGTCCCCTATATATTAGGACAAGTACTAAGGGTGTACTGTGTAGCCATGTCTGGTCCCCTATATATTAGGACAAGTACTAAGGGTGCACTGTGTAGTCACGTCTGGGTCCCCTGCATATTAGGACAAGTACTAAAGGTGCTGTGTAGTCATGTCTGGGCCCCCTGTATATTAGGACAAGTACTAAGGGTGCACTGTGTAGTCATGTCTGGGTCTCCTGTATATTAGGACAAGTACTAAGGGTGCACTGTGTAGCCATGTCTGGTCCCCTATATATTAGGACAAGTACTCAGGGTGCACTGTGTAGTCATGTCTGGGCCCCCTATATATTAGGACAAGTACTAAGGGTGCACTGTGTAGCCATATTGGGTCTCCTATATATTAGGACAAGTACTATGGGTGCAGTGTGTAGCCATATCTGGTCTCCTATATATTAGGACAAGTACCAAGGGTGCACAGTGTAGCCATGTCTGGTCTCCTTTATATTAGGACAAGTACTAAGGGTGCACGGTGTAGCCATGTCTTGGTCCCCTGCGTATTAGGACAAGTACTAAGGGTGCACTGTGTATCCATGTGTGGGTCCCCTATATATTAGGACAAGTACTAAGGGTGCCCTGTGTACCCATATCTGGTCTCCTATATATTAGAACAAGTACTAAGGGTGCACTGTGTACCCATATCCGGTCTCCTATATATTAGGACAAGTACTAAGGGTGCACTGTGTAGCCATACTTTGTTCCCCTGCATATTAGGACAAGTACTAAGGGTGCACTGTGTAGTCATGTCTTGGTCCCCTGCATATTAGGACAAGTACTAAGGGTGCACTGTGTAGCCATACTTTGTTACCCTGCATATTAGGACAAGTACTAAGGGTGCACTGTGTAGTCATGTCTGTGTCTCCTATATATTAGGACAAGTATTATGGGTGCACTGTGTAGCCATATTGGGTCTCCTATATATTAGGACAAGTACTAATGGTGCACTGTGTAGTCATGTCTGGGTCTCCTGTATATTAGGACAAGTACTAAGGGTGCCCTGTGTAGCCATATCTGGTCCCCTATATATGAGGACAAGTACTAAGGGTGCACTGTGTAGCCATATCTGGTCTCCTATATATTAGGACAAGTACTAATGGTGCACTGTGTAGCCATGTCTGGTCTCCTATATATTAGGACAAGTACTAAGCGTGCACTGTGTAGCAATATCTGGGTCCCCTGCATATTAGGACAAGTACTAAGGATGCACTGTGTAGCCATATCTTTGTTCCCCTGCATATTAGGAAAAGTACTAAGGGTGCACTGTGTAGTCATGTCTGGCCCCCTATATATTAGGACAAGTACTAAGCGTGCACTGTGTAGCCATATCTGGGTCCCCTGCATATTAGGACAAGTACTAAGGGTGCACTGTGTAGCCATATCTTTGTTCCCCTGCATATTAGGACAAGTACTAAGGGTGCACTGTGTAGTCATGTCTGGGTCTCCTGTATATTAGGACAAGTACTAAGGGTGCACTGTGTAGCCATATAGGGTCTCCTATATATTAGGACAAGTACTAAGGGTGCACTGTGTAGTCATGTCTGGGTCTCCTGTATATTAGGACAAGTACAAAGGGTGCACTGTGTAGCCATATCTGGTCTCCTATATATTAGGATAAGTACTAAGGGTGCCCTGTGTAGTCATGTCTGGGTCCCTATATATTAGGATAAGTACTAAGGGTGCACTGTGTAGCCATGTCTAGGTCCCTATATATTAGGATAAGTACTAAGGGTGCACTGTGTAGCCATGTCTTTGTTCCCCTGCATATTAGGACAAGTACTATGGGTGTACTGTGTAGCCATGTCTTGGTCCCCTGCATATTAAGACAAGTACTAAGGGTGCACTGTGTAGCCATATCTGGTCTCCTATATATTAGGACAAGTACTAAGGCTGCACTGTGTAGTCATGTCGGGGTCCCTATATATTAGGACAAGTACTAAGGGTGCACTGTGTAGCCATGTCTTGGGCCCCTTATGTATTAGGACAAGTACTAAGGGTGCCCTGTGTAGCCATGTCTGAGTCCCTATATATTAGAACAAGTACTAACTGTGCTCTGTGGAGCCATGTCTGGTTCCCTATATATTAGGACAAGTACTAAGGGAGCACTGTGTAGCCATATCTGGTCTCCTATATATTAGGATAAGTACTAAGGGTGCCCTGTGTAGTCATGTCTGGGTCCCTATATATTAGGATAAGTACTAAGGGTGCACTGTGTAGCCATGTCTGGGTCCCTATATATTAGGACAAGTACTAAGGGTGCACTGTGTAGCCATGTCTGAGTCCCTATATATTAGACCAAGTACTAAGGGTGCACTGTGTAGTCATATTGGGTCTCCTATATATTAGGACAAGTACTAAGGGTGCACTGTGTACCCATATCTGGTCTCCTATATATTAGGACAAGTACTAAGGGTGCACTGTGTAGTCATGTCTGGGTCTCCTGTATATTAGGACAAGTACAAAGGGTGCACTGTGTAGCCATATCTGGTCTCCTATATATTAGGATAAGTACTAAGGGTGCCCTGTGTAGTCATGTCTGGGTCCCTATATATTAGGATAAGTACTAAGGGTGCACTGTGTAGCCATGTCTAGGTCCCTATATATTAGGATAAGTACTAAGGGTGCACTGTGTAGCCATGTCTTTGTTCCCCTGCATATTAGGACAAGTACTATGGGTGTACTGTGTAGCCATGTCTTGGTCCCCTGCATATTAAGACAAGTACTAAGGGTGCACTGTGTAGCCATATCTGGTCTCCTATATATTAGGATAAGTACTAAGGCTGCACTGTGTAGTCATGTCGGGGTCCCTATATATTAGGACAAGTACTAAGGGTGCACTGTGTAGCCATGTCTTGGGCCCCTTATGTATTAGGACAAGTACTAAGGGTGCCCTGTGTAGCCATGTCTGAGTCCCTATATATTAGAACAAGTACTAACTGTGCTCTGTGGAGCCATGTCTGGTTCCCTATATATTAGGACAAGTACTAAGGGAGCACTGTGTAGCCATATCTGGTCTCCTATATATTAGGATAACTACTAAGGGTGCCCTGTGTAGTCATGTCTGGGTCCCTATATATTAGGATAAGTACTAAGGGTGCACTGTGTAGCCATGTCTGGGTCCCTATATATTAGGACAAGTACTAAGGGTGCACTGTGTAGCCATGTCTGAGTCCCTATATATTAGACCAAGTACTAAGGGTGCACTGTGTAGTCATATTGGGTCTCCTATATATTAGGACAAGTACTAAGGGTGCACTGTGTACCCATATCTGGTCTCCTATATATTAGGACAAGTACTAAGGGTGTACTGTGTAGCCATGTCTTGGTCCCCTGCATATTAAGACAAGTACTAAGGCTGTACTGTGTAGCCATGTCTGCGCCCTTATGTATTAGGACAAGTACTAAGGGTGCACTGTGTAGCCATATCTGGGTCTCCTATATATTAGGACAAGTACCAAGGGTGCACTGTGTACCCATATCTGGTCTCCTATATATTAGGACAAGTACCAAGGGTGCACTTTGTACCCATATCTTGTCTCCTATATATTAGGACAAGTACTAAGGGTGCACTGTGTAGCCATATTGGGTCTCCTATATATTAGGACAAGTACTAAGTCTGTACTGTGTACCCATATCTGGTCTCCTATATATTAGGACAAGTACCAAGGGTGCACTGTGTACCCATATCTGGTCTCCTATATATTAGGACAAGTATCAAGGGTGCACTGTGTACCCATATCTGGTCTCCTATATATCAGGACAAGTACCAAGGGTGCACTGTGTACCCATATCTTGTCTCCTATATATTAGGAGAAGTACTAAGGGTGCACTGTGTAGTCATGTCTGGTCTCCTATATATTAGGACAAGTACCAAGGGTGCACTGTGTACCCATATCTTGTCTCCTATATATTAGGAGAAGTACTAAGGGTGCACTGTGTAGTCATGTCTGGTCTCCTGTATATTAGGATAAGTACAAAGGGTGCACTGTGTAATCATATCTCGGTCCCTATATATTAGGACAAGTACTAAGGGTGCACTGTGTAGCCATATCTGGTCTCCTATATATTAGGACAAGTACTAAGGCTGTACTGTGTAGCCATGTCTGGGTCCCTATATATTAGGACAAGTACTAAGGGTGCACTGTGTAGTCATGTCGGGGCCCCTATATATTAGGACAAGTACTAAGGGTGCCCTGTGTAGCCATGTATGAGTCCCTATATATTAGAACAAGTACTAACTGTGCTCTGTGGAGCCATGTCTGGTTCCCTATATATTAGGACAAGTACTAAGGGTGCACTGTGTAGCCATGTCAGGTCCCCTATATATTAGGACAAGTACTAAAGGTGCTGTGTAGTCATGTCTGGGCCCCCTGTATATTAGGACAAGTACTAAAGGTGCTGTGTAGTCATGTCTGGGCCCCCTGTATATTAGGACAAGTACTAAGGGTGCACTGTGTAGTCATGTCTGGGTCTCCTGTATATTAGGACAAGTACTAAGGGTGCACTGTGTAGCCATGTCTGGTCCCCTATATATTAGGACAAGTACTCAGGGTGCACTGTGTAGTCATGTCTGGGCCCCCTATATATTAGGACAAGTACTAAGGGTGCACTGTGTAGCCATATTGGGTCTCCTATATATTAGGACAAGTACTATGGGTGCAGTGTGTAGCCATATCTGGTCTCCTATATATTAGGACAAGTACCAAGGGTGCACAGTGTAGCCATGTCTGGTCTCCTTTATATTAGGACAAGTACTAAGGGTGCACGGTGTAGCCATGTCTTGGTCCCCTGCGTATTAGGACAAGTACTAAGGGTGCACTGTGTATCCATGTGTGGGTCCCCTATATATTAGGACAAGTACTAAGGGTGCCCTGTGTACCCATATCTGGTCTCCTATATATTAGGACAAGTACTAAGGGTGCACTGTGTACCCATATCCGGTCTCCTATATATTAGGACAAGTACTAAGGGTGCACTGTGTAGCCATACTTTGTTCCCCTGCATATTAGGACAAGTACTAAGGGTGCACTGTGTAGTCATGTCTTGGTCCCCTGCATATTAGGACAAGTACTAAGGGTGCACTGTGTAGCCATACTTTGTTACCCTGCATATTAGGACAAGTACTAAGGGTGCACTGTGTAGTCATGTCTGTGTCTCCTATATATTAGGACAAGTATTATGGGTGCACTGTGTAGCCATATTGGGTCTCCTATATATTAGGACAAGTACTAATGGTGCACTGTGTAGTCATGTCTGGGTCTCCTGTATATTAGGACAAGTACTAAGGGTGCCCTGTGTAGCCATATCTGGTCCCCTATATATGAGGACAAGTACTAAGGGTGCACTGTGTAGCCATATCTGGTCTCCTATATATTAGGACAAGTACTAATGGTGCACTGTGTAGCCATGTCTGGTCTCCTATATATTAGGACAAGTACTAAGCGTGCACTGTGTAGCAATATCTGGGTCCCCTGCATATTAGGACAAGTACTAAGGATGCACTGTGTAGCCATATCTTTGTTCCCCTGCATATTAGGAAAAGTACTAAGGGTGCACTGTGTAGTCATGTCTGGCCCCCTATATATTAGGACAAGTACTAAGCGTGCACTGTGTAGCCATATCTGGGTCCCCTGCATATTAGGACAAGTACTAAGGGTGCACTGTGTAGCCATATCTTTGTTCCCCTGCATATTAGGACAAGTACTAAGGGTGCACTGTGTAGTCATGTCTGGGTCTCCTGTATATTAGGACAAGTACTAAGGGTGCACTGTGTAGCCATATAGGGTCTCCTAGATATTAGGACAAGTACTAAGGGTGCACTGTGTAGTCATGTCTGGGTCTCCTGTATATTAGGACAAGTACAAAGGGTGCACTGTGTAGCCATATCTGGTCTCCTATATATTAGGATAAGTACTAAGGGTGCCCTGTGTAGTCATGTCTGGGTCCCTATATATTAGGATAAGTACTAAGGGTGCACTGTGTAGCCATGTCTAGGTCCCTATATATTAGGATAAGTACTAAGGGTGCACTGTGTAGCCATGTCTTTGTTCCCCTGCATATTAGGACAAGTACTATGGGTGTACTGTGTAGCCATGTCTTGGTCCCCTGCATATTAAGACAAGTACTAAGGGTGCACTGTGTAGCCATATCTGGTCTCCTATATATTAGGACAAGTACTAAGGCTGCACTGTGTAGTCATGTCGGGGTCCCTATATATTAGGACAAGTACTAAGGGTGCACTGTGTAGCCATGTCTTGGGCCCCTTATGTATTAGGACAAGTACTAAGGGTGCCCTGTGTAGCCATGTCTGAGTCCCTATATATTAGAACAAGTACTAACTGTGCTCTGTGGAGCCATGTCTGGTTCCCTATATATTAGGACAAGTACTAAGGGAGCACTGTGTAGCCATATCTGGTCTCCTATATATTAGGATAAGTACTAAGGGTGCCCTGTGTAGTCATGTCTGGGTCCCTATATATTAGGATAAGTACTAAGGGTGCACTGTGTAGCCATGTCTGGGTCCCTATATATTAGGACAAGTACTAAGGGTGCACTGTGTAGCCATGTCTGAGTCCCTATATATTAGACCAAGTACTAAGGGTGCACTGTGTAGTCATATTGGGTCTCCTATATATTAGGACAAGTACTAAGGGTGCACTGTGTACCCATATCTGGTCTCCTATATATTAGGACAAGTACTAAGGGTGCACTGTGTAGTCATGTCTGGGTCTCCTGTATATTAGGACAAGTACAAAGGGTGCACTGTGTAGCCATATCTGGTCTCCTATATATTAGGATAAGTACTAAGGGTGCCCTGTGTAGTCATGTCTGGGTCCCTATATATTAGGATAAGTACTAAGGGTGCACTGTGTAGCCATGTCTAGGTCCCTATATATTAGGATAAGTACTAAGGGTGCACTGTGTAGCCATGTCTTTGTTCCCCTGCATATTAGGACAAGTACTATGGGTGTACTGTGTAGCCATGTCTTGGTCCCCTGCATATTAAGACAAGTACTAAGGGTGCACTGTGTAGCCATATCTGGTCTCCTATATATTAGGATAAGTACTAAGGCTGCACTGTGTAGTCATGTCGGGGTCCCTATATATTAGGACAAGTACTAAGGGTGCACTGTGTAGCCATGTCTTGGGCCCCTTATGTATTAGGACAAGTACTAAGGGTGCCCTGTGTAGCCATGTCTGAGTCCCTATATATTAGAACAAGTACTAACTGTGCTCTGTGGAGCCATGTCTGGTTCCCTATATATTAGGACAAGTACTAAGGGAGCACTGTGTAGCCATATCTGGTCTCCTATATATTAGGATAACTACTAAGGGTGCCCTGTGTAGTCATGTCTGGGTCCCTATATATTAGGATAAGTACTAAGGGTGCACTGTGTAGCCATGTCTGGGTCCCTATATATTAGGACAAGTACTAAGGGTGCACTGTGTAGCCATGTCTGAGTCCCTATATATTAGACCAAGTACTAAGGGTGCACTGTGTAGTCATATTGGGTCTCCTATATATTAGGACAAGTACTAAGGGTGCACTGTGTACCCATATCTGGTCTCCTATATATTAGGACAAGTACTAAGGGTGTACTGTGTAGCCATGTCTTGGTCCCCTGCATATTAAGACAAGTACTAAGGCTGTACTGTGTAGCCATGTCTGCGCCCTTATGTATTAGGACAAGTACTAAGGGTGCACTGTGTAGCCATATCTGGGTCTCCTATATATTAGGACAAGTACCAAGGGTGCACTGTGTACCCATATCTGGTCTCCTATATATTAGGACAAGTACCAAGGGTGCACTTTGTACCCATATCTTGTCTCCTATATATTAGGACAAGTACTAAGGGTGCACTGTGTAGCCATATTGGGTCTCCTATATATTAGGACAAGTACTAAGTCTGTACTGTGTACCCATATCTGGTCTCCTATATATTAGGACAAGTACCAAGGGTGCACTGTGTACCCATATCTGGTCTCCTATATATTAGGACAAGTATCAAGGGTGCACTGTGTACCCATATCTGGTCTCCTATATATCAGGACAAGTACCAAGGGTGCACTGTGTACCCATATCTTGTCTCCTATATATTAGGAGAAGTACTAAGGGTGCACTGTGTAGTCATGTCTGGTCTCCTATATATTAGGACAAGTACCAAGGGTGCACTGTGTACCCATATCTTGTCTCCTATATATTAGGAGAAGTACTAAGGGTGCACTGTGTAGTCATGTCTGGTCTCCTGTATATTAGGATAAGTACAAAGGGTGCACTGTGTAGTCATATCTCGGTCCCTATATATTAGGACAAGTACTAAGGGTGCACTGTGTAGCCATATCTGGTCTCCTATATATTAGGACAAGTACTAAGGCTGTACTGTGTAGCCATGTCTGGGTCCCTATATATTAGGACAAGTACTAAGGGTGCACTGTGTAGTCATGTCGGGGCCCCTATATATTAGGACAAGTACTAAGGGTGCCCTGTGTAGCCATGTATGAGTCCCTATATATTAGAACAAGTACTAACTGTGCTCTGTGGAGCCATGTCTGGTTCCCTATATATTAGGACAAGTACTAAGGGTGCACTGTGTAGCCATGTCAGGTCCCCTATATATTAGGACAAGTACTAAGGGTGCACTGTGTAGCCATGTCTTGGTCCCCTGCATATTAGGACAAGTACTAAGGGTGCACTGTGTAGCCATGTCTGGTCTCCTATATATTAGGACAAGTACTAAGGGTGCACTGTGTAGCCATGTCTTTGTTCCCCTGCATATTAGAACAAGTACTAAGGGTGCACTGTGTAGCCATGTCTGGGTCCCCTATATATTAGGACAAGTACTAAGGGTGCACTGTGTAGCCATATCTTTGTTCCCCTGCATATTAGGACAAGTACTAAGGGTGCACTGTGTAGCCATGTCTGGCCCCCTATATATTAGGACAAGTACTAAGGGTGCACTGTGTAGTCATGTCTGGGTCTCCTGTATATTAGGACAAGTACTAAGGCTGCACTGTGTACCCATATCTGGTCTCCGATATATTAGGACAAGTACTAAGGGTGCACTGTATAGCCATGTCTGGTCTCCTATATATTAGGACAAGTACTAAGGGTGCACTGTGTAGCCATATCTGGTCTCCTATATATTAGGACAAGTACTAAGGGTGCACTGTGTACCCATATCTGGTCTCCTATATATTAGGACAAGTACTAAGGGTGCACTGTATAGCCATATCTGGTCTCCTATATATTAAGATAAGTACTAAGGGTGCACTGTGTAGCCATGTCTGGGTCCCTATATATTAGGATAAGTACTAAGGGTGCACTGTGTAGTCATGTCTGGGTACCTATATATTAGGACAAGTACTAAGGGTGCCCTGTGGAGCCATGTCTGGTCTCCTATATTTTAGGACAAGTACTAAGGGTGCACTGTATAGCCTTATCTGGTCTCCTATATATTAAGATAAGTACTAAGGGTGCACTGTGTAGCCATGTCTGGGTCCCTATATATTAGGATAAGTACTAAGGGTGCACTGTCTAGCCATGTCTGGCCCCCTATATATTAGGACAAGTACTAAGGGTGCACTGTGTAGTCATGTCTGGGTCTCCTGTATATTAGGACAAGTACTAAGGCTGCACTGTGTACCCATATCTGGTCTCCGATATATTAGGACAAGTACTAAGGGTGCATTGTATAGTCATGTCTGGTCTCCTATATATTAGGACAAGTACTAAGGGTGCACTGTGTAGCCATATCTGGTCTCCTATATATTAGGACAAGTACTAAGGGTGCACTGTGTACCCATATCTGGTCTCCTATATATTAGGACAAGTACTAAGGGTGCACTGTATAGCCATATCTGGTCTCCTATATATTAAGATAAGTACTAAGGGTGCACTGTGTAGCCATGTCTGGGTCCCTATATATTAGGATAAGTACTAAGGGTGCACTGTGTAGTCATGTCTGGGTACCTATATATTAGGACAAGTACTAAGGGTGCCCTGTTGAGCCATGTCTGGTCTCCTATATATTAGGACAAGTACTAAGGGTGCACTGTGTAGCCATGTCTGGGTCTCCTATATATTGGGACAATACTAAGGGTGCACTGTGTACCCATATCTGGTCTCCTATATATTAGGTCAAGTACTAAGGGTACACTGTGTACCCATATCTGTTCTCCTATATATTAGGACAAGTACCAAGGGTGCACTGTGTACCCATATCTGGTCTCCTATATATTAGGACAAGTACTAAGGGTGCACTGTGTAGTCATGTCTGGTCTCCTGTATATTAGGATAAGTACAAAGGGTGCACTGTGTAGTCATATCTGGGTCCCTATATATTAGGACAAGTACTAAGGGTGCACTGTGTAGTCATGTCTGGGTCTCCTATATATTAGGACAAGTACTAAGGGTGCACTGTGTAGTCATGTCTGGGTCCCCTATATATTAGGACAAGTACTAAGGGTGCACTGTGTAGCCATGTCTGGGTCCCTATATATTAGGACAAGTACTAAGGGTGCACTTTGTAGCCATGTCTTTGTTCCCCTGCATATTAGGACAAGTACTAAGGGTGCACTGTGTAGCCATGTCTTGGTCCCCTGCATATTAAGACAAGTACTAAGGGTGCCCTGTGTAGCCATGTCTGGTCTCCTATATATTAGGACAAGTACTAAGGCTGTACTGTGTAGTCATGTCTGGGTCCCCTATATATTAGGACAAGTACTAAGGTGCACTATGTAGTCATGTTGGGGTCCCTATATATTAGGACAAGTACTAAGGGTGCACTGTGTAGTCATGTTGGGATCCCTATATATTAGGACAAGTACTAAGGGTGCACTGTGTAGCCATGTCTTGGGCCCCTTATGTATTAGGACAAGTACTAAGGGTGCCCTGTGTAGCCATGTCTGAGTCCCTATATATTAGAACAAGTACTAACTGTGCTCTGTGTAGCCATGTCTGGTTCCCTATATATTAGTATAAGTACTAAGGGTGCACTGTGTAGTCATGTCTTGGTCCCCTGCATATTAGGACAAGTACTAAGGGTGCTCTGTGTAGCCATGTCTTTGTTCCCCTGCATATTAGAACAAGTACTAAGGGTGCACTGTGTAGCCATGTCTGGGTCCCCTATATATTAGGACAACTACCAAAGGTGCACTGTGTACCCATATCTGGTCTCCTATATATTAGGGCAAGTACAAAGGGTGCACTGTGTAGCCATGTCTGGGTTCCTATATATTAGGACAAGTACTAAGGGTGCACTGTGTAGCCATGTCTGGGTCCCTATATATTAGGACAAGTACTAAGGGTGCACTGTGTAGTCATGTCTGGGTCTCCTGTATATTAGGATAAGTACTAAGGGTGCACTGTGTAGTCATGTCTGGGTCCCTATATATTAGGACAAGTACTAAGGGTGCACTGTGTAGCCATGTCCGGGTCCCTATATATTAGGACAAGTAATAAGGGTGCACTGTGTAGTCATGTCTGGGTCTCCTGTATATTAGGATAAGTACTAAGGGTGCACTGTGTAGCCATGTCTGGTCCCCTATATATTAGGACAAGTACTTAGGGTGCACTGTGTAGTCATGTCTGGGCCCCCTATATATTAGGACAAGTACTAACTGTGCCCTGTGGAGCCATATCTGGTCTCCTATATATTAGGACAAGTACTAAGGGTGCACTGTGTAGTCACGTCTGGGTCCCCTGCATATTAGGACAAGTACTAAAGGTGCTGTGTAGTCATGTCTGGGCCCCTTGTATATTAGGACAAGTACTAAGGGTGCACTGTGTAGTCATGTCTGGTCCCCTATATATTAGGACAAGTACTCAGGGTGCACTGTGTAGTCATGTCTGGGCCCCCTATATATTAGGACAAGTACTAAGGGTTCACTGTGTAGCCATATTGGGTCTCCTATATATTAGGACAAGTACTATGGGTGCACTGTGTAGCCATATCTGGTCTCCTATATATTAGGACAAGTACCAAGGGTGCACAGTGTAGCCATGTCTGGTCTCCTTTATATTAGGACAAGTACTAAGGGTGCACGGTGTAGCCATGTCTTGGTCCCCTGCATATTAGGACAAGTACTAAGGGTACACTGTGTATCCATGTGTGGGTCCCCTATATATTAGGACAAGTACTAAGGGTGCCCTGTGTACCCATATCTGGTCTCCTATATATTAGGACAAGTACTAAGGGTGCACTGTGTACCCATATCCGGTCTCCTATATATTAGGACAAGTACTAAGGGTGCACTGTGTAGCCATACTTTGTTCCCCTACATATTAGGACAAGTACTAAGGGTGCACTGTGTAGTCATGTCTTGGTCCCCTGCATATTAGGACAAGTACTAAGGGTGCACTGTGTAGCCATACTTTGTTAACCTGCATATTAGGAAAAGTACTAAGGGTGCACTGTGTAGTCATGTCTGTGTCTCCTATATATTAGGACAAGTATTAAGGGTGCACTGTGTAGCCATATTGGGTCTCCTATATATTAGGACAAGTACTAATGGTGCACTGCGTAGTCATGTCTGGGTCTCCTGTATATTAGGACAAGTACTAAGGGTGCCCTGTGTAGCCATATTGGGTCCCCTGCATATTAGGACAAGTACTAAGGGTGCACTGTGTAGCCATATCTGGTCCCCTATATATGAGGACAAGTACTAAGGGTGCACTGTGTAGCCATATCTGGTCTCCTATATATTAGGACAAGTACTAAGGGTGCACTGTGTAGCCATATCTTTGTTCCCCTGCATATTAGGAAAAGTACTAAGGGTGCACTGTGTAGTCATGTCTGGCCCCCTATATATTATTACAAGTACTAAGGGTGCACTGTGTAGCAATATCTGGGTCCCCTGCATATTAGGACAAGTACTAAGGGTGCACTGTGTAGCCATATCTTTGTTCCCCTGCATATTAGGACAAGTACTAAGGGTGCACTGTGTAGCCATGTCTTGGTCCCCTGCATATTAGGACAAGTACTAAGGGTGCACTGTGTACCCATATCTGGTCTCCTATATATTAGGACAAGTACTAAGCGTGCACTGTGTAGCAATATCTGGGTCCCCTGCATATTAGGACAAGTACTAAGGGTGCACTGTGTAGCCATATCTTTGTTCCCCTGCATATTAGGAAAAGTACTAAGGGTGCACTGTGTAGTCATGTCTGGCCCCCTATATATTAGGACAAGTACTAAGGGTGCACTGTGTAGTCATGTCTGGCCACTTATATATTAGTACAAGTACTAAGCGTGCACTGTGTAGCCATATCTGGGTCCCCTGCATATTAGGACAAGTACTAAGGGTGCACTGTGTAGTCATGTCTGGGTCTCCTGTATATTAGGACAAGTACTAAGGGTGCACTGTGTAGCCATATTGGGTCTCCTATATATTAGGACAAGTACTAAGGGTGCACTGTGTAGTCATGTCTGGGTCTCCTGTATATTAGGACAAGTACTAAGGGTGCCCTGTGTAGCCATATCTGGTCTCCTATATATTAGGAAAAGTACTAAGGGTGCACTGTGTAGTCATGTCTGGCCCCCTATATATTATTACAAGTACTAAGGGTGCACTGTGTAGCAATATCTGGGTCCCCTGCATATTAGGACAAGTACTAAGGGTGCACTGTGTAGCCATATCTTTGTTCCCCTGCATATTAGGACAAGTACTAAGGGTGCACTGTGTAGCCATGTCTTGGTCCCCTGCATATTAGGACAAGTACTAAGGGTGCACTGTGTACCCATATCTGGTCTCCTATATATTAGGACAAGTACTAAGCGTGCACTGTGTAGCAATATCTGGGTCCCCTGCATATTAGGACAAGTACTAAGGGTGCACTGTGTAGCCATATCTTTGTTCCCCTGCATATTAGGAAAAGTACTAAGGGTGCACTGTGTAGTCATGTCTGGCCCCCTATATATTAGGACAAGTACTAAGGGTGCACTGTGTAGTCATGTCTGGCCACTTATATATTAGTACAAGTACTAAGCGTGCACTGTGTAGCCATATCTGGGTCCCCTGCATATTAGGACAAGTACTAAGGGTGCACTGTGTAGTCATGTCTGGGTCTCCTGTATATTAGGACAAGTACTAAGGGTGCACTGTGTAGCCATATTGGGTCTCCTATATATTAGGACAAGTACTAAGGGTGCACTGTGTAGTCATGTCTGGGTCTCCTGTATATTAGGACAAGTACTAAGGGTGCCCTGTGTAGCCATATCTGGTCTCCTATATATTAGGATAAGTACTAAGGGTGCCCTGTGTAGTCATGTCTGGGTCCCTATATATTAGGATAAGTACTAAGGGTGCACTGTGCAGCCATGTCTGGGTCCCTATATATTAGGACAAGTACTAAGGGTGCACTGTGTAGCCATGTCTTTGTTCCCCTGCATATTAGGACAAGTACTATGGGTGTACTGTGTAGCCATGTCTTGGTCCCCTGCATATTAAGACAAGTACTAAGGGTGCACTGTGTAGCCATATCTGGTCTCCTATATATTAGGACAAGTACTAAGGCTGTATTGTGTAGCCATGTCTGGGACTCCTATATATTAGGACAAGTACTAAGGCTGCACTGTGTAGCCATGTCTTGGGCCCCTTTTGTATTAGGACAAGTACTAAGGGTGCCCTGTGTAGCCATGTCTGAGTCCCTATATATTAGAACAAGTACTAACTGTGCTCTGTGGAGCCATGTCTGGTTCCCTATATATTAGGACAAGTACTAAGGGTGCCCTGTGTAGCCATGTATTGGTTCCCTGCATATTAAGACAAGTACTAAGGCTGTACTGTGTAGCCATGTCTGCGCCCTTATGTATTAGGACAAGTACTAAGGGTGCACTGTGTAGCCATATCTGGGTCTCCTATATATTAGGACAAGTACTAAGGGTGCACTCTGTAGCCATATTGGGTCTCCTATATATTAGGACAAGTACTAAGTCTATACTGTGTACCCATATCTGGTCTCCTATATATTAGGACAAGTACCAAGGGTGCACTGTGTACCCATATCTGGTCTCCTATATATTAGGACAAGTACCAAGGGTGCACTGTGTACCCATATCTGGTCTCCTATATATTAGGACAAGTACCAAGGGTGCACTGTGTACCCATATCTTGTCTCCTATATATTAGGAGAAGTACTAAGGGTGCACTGTGTAGCCATATCTGGTCTCCTATATATTAGGATAAGTACTAAGGGTGCACTGTGTAGCCATGTCTGGGTCCCTATATATTAGGACAAGTACTAAGGGTGCACTGTGTAGCCATGTCTTTGTTCCCCTGCATATTAGGACAAGTACTATGGGTGTACTGTGTAGCCATGCCTTGGTCCCCTGCATATTAAGACAAGTACTAAGGGTGCACTGTGTAGCCATATCTGGTCTCCTATATATTAGGACAAGTACTAAGGCTGTATTGTGTAGCCATGTCTGGGACTCCTATATATTAGGACAAGTACTAAGGCTGCACTGTGTAGTCATGTCGGGGTCCCTATATATTAGGACAAGTACTATGGGTGCCCTGTGTAGCCATGTCTGAGTCCCTATATATTAGAACAAGTACTAACTGTGCTCTGTGGAGCCATGTCTGGTTCCCTATATATTAGGACAAGTACTAAGGGAGCACTGTGTAGCCATATCTGGTCTCCTATATATTAGGATAAGTACTAAGGGTGCCCTGTGTAGTCATGTCTGGGTCCCTATATATTAGGACAAGTACTAAGGGTGCACTGCGTAGCCATGTCTGAGTCCCTATATATTAGACCAAGTACTAAGGGTGCACTGTGTAGTCATATTGGCTCTCCTATATATTAGGACAAGTACTAAGGGTGCCCTGTGTAGCCATGTCTTGGTCCCCTGCATATTAAGACAAGTACTAAGGCTGTACTGTGTAGCCATGTCTGCGCCCTTATGTATTAGGACAAGTACTAAGGGTGCACTGTGTAGCCATATCTGGGTCTCCTATATATTAGGACAAGTACTAAGGGTGCACTGTGTAGCCATATTGGGTCTCCTATATATTAGGACAAGTACTAAGTCTGTACTGTGTACCCATATCTGGTCTCCTATATATTAGGACAAGTACCAAGGGTGCACTGTGTACCCATATCTGGTCTCCTATATATTAGGACAAGTACCAACGGTGCACTGTGTACCCATATCTTGTCTCCTATATATTAGGAGAAGTACTAAGGGTGCACTGTGTAGTCATGTCTGGTCTCCTATATATTAGGACAAGTACCAAGGGTGCACTGTGTACCCATATCTTGTCTCCTATTTATTAGGACAAGTACTAAGGGTGCACTGTGTAGTCATGGCTGGTCTCCTGTATATCAGGATAAGCACAAAGGGTGCACTGTGTAGTCATATCTCGGTCCCTATATATTAGGTAAAGTACTAAGGGTGCACTGTGTAGCCATGTCTGGGTCCCTATATATTAGGACAAGTACTATGGGTGTACTGTGTAGCCATGTCTTGGTCCCCTGCATATTAAGACAAGTACTAAGGGTGCACTGTGTAGCCATATCTGGTCTCCTATATATTAGGACAAGTACTAAGCGTGCACTGTGTAGCAATATCTGGGTCCCCTGCATATTAGGACAAGTACTAAGGGTGCACTGTGTAGTCATGTCTGGGTCTCCTGTATATTAGGACAAGTACTAAGGGTGCACTGTGTAGCCATATAGGGTCTCCTATATATTAGGACAAGTACTAAGGGTGCACTGTGTTGTCATGTCTGGGTCTCCTGTATATTAGGACAAGTACAAAGGGTGCACTGTGTAGCCATATCTGGTCTCCTATATATTAGGATAAGTACTAAGGGTGCCCTGTGTAGTCATGTCTGGGTCCCTATATATTAGGATAAGTACTAAGGGTGCACTGTGTAGCCATGTCTAGGTCCCTATATATTAGGACAAGTACTAAGGGTGCACTGTGTAGCAATATCTGGGTCACCTGCATATTAGGACAAGTACTAAGGGTGCACTGTGTAGCCATGTCTTGGTCCCCTGCATATTAGGACAAGTACTAAGGGTGCACTGTGTACCCATATCTAGTCTCCTATATATTAGGACAAGTACTAAGCGTGCACTGTGTAGCAATATCTGGGTCCCCTGCATATTAGGACAAGTACTAAGGGTGCACTGTGTAGCCATATCTTTGTTCCCCTGCATATTAAGAAAAGTACTAAGGGTGCACTGTGTAGTCATGTCTGGGTCTCCTGTATATTAGGACAAGTATTAAGGGTGCACTGTGTAGCCATATAGGGTCTCCTATATATTAGGACAAGTACTAAGGGTGCACTGTGTAGTCATGTCTGGGTCCCCTATATATTAGGACAAGTACTGAGGGTGCACTGTGTAGTCATGTCTGGGTCCCCTATATATTAGGACAAGTACTAAGGGTGCACTGTGTAGCCCTGTCTGAGTCCCTATATATTAGACCAAGTAATAAGGGTGCACTGTGTAGTCATATTGGGTCTCCTATATATTAGGACAAGTACTAAGGGTGCACTGTGTAGCCATGTCTGGTCTCCTATATATTAGGACAAGTACTAAGGGTGCACTGTGTAGCCATGTCTTGGTCCCTTGCATATTAAGACAAGTACTAAGGCTATACTGTGTAGCCATGTCTGCGCCCTTATGTATTAGGACAAGTACTAAGGGTGCACTGTGTAGCCATATCTGGGTCTCCTATATATTAGGACAAGTACTAAGGGTGCACTGTGTAGCCATATTCGGTCTCCTATATATTAGGACAAATACTAAGTCTGTACTGTGTACCCATATCTGGTCTCCTATATATTAGGACAAGTACCAAGGGTGCACTGTGTACCCATATCTGGTCTCCTATATATTAGGACAAGTACCAAGGGTGCACTGTGTACCCATATCTGGTCTCCTATATATCAGGACAAGTACCAAGGGTGCACTGTGTACCCATATCTTGTCTCCTATATATTAGGAGAAGTACTAAGGTTGCACTGTGTAGTCATGTCTGGTCTCCTATATATTAGGACAAGTACCAAGGGTGCACTGTGTACCCATATCTTGTCTCCTATATATTAGGAGAAGTACTAAGGGTGCACTGTGTAGTCATGTCTGGTCTCCTGTATATTAGGATTAGTACAAAGGGTGCACTGTGTAGTCATATCTCGGTCCCTATATATTAGGACAAGTACTAAGGGTGCACTGTGTAGCCATGTCTGGGTCCCTATATATTAGGACAAGTACTATGGGTGTACTGTGTAGCCATGTCTTGGTCCCCTGCATATTAAGACAAGTACTAAGGGTGCACTGTGTAGCCATATCTGGTCTCCTATATATTAGGACAAGTACTAAGGCTGTACTGTGTAGCCATGTCTGGGTCCCTATATATTAGGACAAGTACTAAGGGTGCACTGTGTAGTCATGTCTGGGTCCCTATATATTAGGACAAGTACTAAGGGTGCACTGTGTAGTCATGTCGGGGTCCCTATATATTAGGACAAGTACTAAGGGTGCCCTGTGTAGCCATGTCTGAGTCCCTATATATTAGAACAAGTACTAACTGTGCTCTGTGGAGCCATGTCTGGTTCCCTATATATTAGGACAAGTACTAAGGGTGCACTGTGTAGCCATGTCTGGTCCCCTATATATTAGGACAAGTACTAAGGGTGCACTGTGTAGCCATGTCTTGGTCCCCTGCATATTAGGACAAGTACTAAGGGTGCACTGTGTAGCCATGTCTGGTCTCCTATATATTAGGACAAGTACTAAGGGTGCACTGTGTAGCCATGTCTTTGTTCCCCTGCATATTAGAACAAGTACTAAGGGTGCACTGTGTAGCCATGTCTGGGTCCCCTATATATTAGGACAAGTACTAAGGGTGCACTGTGTAGCCATATCTTTGTTCCCCTGCATATTAGGACAAGTACTAAGGGTGCACTGTGTAGCCATGTCTGGCCCCCTATATATTAGGACAAGTACTAAGGGTGCACTGTGTAGTCATGTCTGGGTCTCCTGTATATTAGGACAAGTACTAAGGGTGCACTGTGTAGCCATGTCTTTGTTCCCCTGCATATTAGAACAAGTACTAAGGGTGCACTGTGTAGCCATGTCTGGGTCCCCTATATATTAGGACAAGTACTAAGGGTGCACTGTGTAGCCATATCTTTGTTCCCCTGCATATTAGGACAAGTACTAAGGGTGCACTGTGTAGCCATGTCTGGCCCCCTATATATTAGGACAAGTACTAAGGGTGCACTGTGTAGTCATGTCTCGGTCTCCTGTATATTAGGACAAGTACTAAGGCTGCACTGTGTACCCATATCTGGTCTCCGATATCTTAGGACAAGTACTAAGGGTGCACTGTATAGCCATGTCTGGTCTCCTATATATTAGGACAAGTACTAAGGGTGCACTGTGTAGCCATATCTGGTCTCCTATATATTAGGACAAGTACTAAGGGTGCACTGTGTACCCATATCTGGTCTCCTATATATTAGGACAAGTACTAAGGGTGCACTGTATAGCCATATCTGGTCTCCTATATATTAAGATAAGTACTAAGGGTGCACTGTGTAGCCATGTCTGGGTCCCTATATATTAGGATAAGTACTAAGGGTGCACTGTGTAGTCATGTCTGGGTCCCTATATATTAGGACAAGTACTAAGGGTGCCCTGTGTAGCCATGTCTGGGTCTCCTATATATTAGGACAAGTACTAAGGGTACACTGTGTACCCATATCTGGTCTCCTATATATTAGGACAAGTACTAAGGGTGCACTGTGTAGTCATGTCTGGTCTCCTTTATATTAGGATAAGTACAAAGGGTGCACTGTGTAGTCATATCTGGGTCCCTATATATTAGGACAAGTACTAAGGGTGCACTGTGTAGTCATGTCTGGGTCTCCTATATATTAGGACAAGTACTAAGGGTGCACTGTGTAGTCATGTCTGGGTCCCCTATATATTAGGACAAGTACTAAGGGTGCACTGTGTAGCCATGTCTGGGTCCCTATATATTAGGACAAGTACTAAGCGTGCACTTTGTAGCCATGTCTTTGTTCCCCTGCATATTAGGACAAGTACTAAGGGTGCACTGTGTAGCCATGTCTTGGTCCCCTGCATGTTAAGACAAGTACTAAGGGTGCACTGTGTAGCCATGTCTGGTCTCCTATATATTAGGACAAGTACTAAGGCTGTACTGTGTAGTCATGTCTGGGTCCCCTATATATTAGGACAAGTACTAAGGTGCACTGTGTAGTCATGTTGGGGTCCCTATATATTAGGACAAGTACTAAGGGTGCACTGTGTAGTCATGTTGGGATCCCTATATATTAGGACAAGTACTAAGGGTGCACTGTGTAGCCATGTCTTGGGCCCCTTATGTATTAGGACAAGTACTAAGGGTGCCCTGTGTAGCCATGTCTGAGTCCCTATATATTAGAACAAGTACTAACTGTGCTCTGTGTAGCCATGTCTGGTTCCCTATATATTAGTATAAGTACTAAGGGTGCACTGTGTAGCCATGTCTGGTCTCCTATATATTAGGACAAGTACTAAGTGTGCACTGTGTAGTCATGTCTTGGTCCCCTGCATATTAGGACAAGTACTAAGGGTGCTCTGTGTAGCCATGTCTTTGTTCCCCTGCATATTAGAACAAGTACTAAGGGTGCACTGTGTAGCCATGTCTGGGTCCCCTATATATTAGGACAAGTACCAAAGGTGCACTGTGTACCCATATCTGGTCTCCTATATATTAGGGCAAGTACAAAGGGTGCACTGTGTAGCCATGTCTGGGTTCCTATATATTAGGACAAGTACTAAGGGTGCACTGTGTAGCCATGTCTGGGTCCCTATATATTAGATCAAGTACTAAGGGTGCACTGTGTAGTCATGTCTGGGTCTCCTGTATATTAGGATAAGTACTAAGGGTGCACTGTGTAGTCATGTCTGGGTCCCTATATATTAGGACAAGTACTAAGGGTGCACTGTGTAGCCATGTCCGGGTCCCTATATATTAGGACAAGTAATAAGGGTGCACTGTGTAGCCATGTCTGGTCCCCTATATATTAGGACAAGTACTTAGGGTGCACTGTGTAGTCATGTCTGGGCCCCCTATATATTAGGACAAGTACTAACTGTGCCCTGTGGAGCCATATCTGGTCTCCTATATATTAGGACAAGTACTAAGGGTGCACTGTGTAGTCACGTCTGGGTCCCCTGCATATTAGGACAAGTACTAAAGGTGCTGTGTAGTCATGTCTGGGCCCCCTGTATATTAGGACAAGTACTAAGGGTGCACTGTGTAGTCATGTCTGGGTCTCCTGTATATTAGGACAAGTACTAAGGGTGCACTGTGTAGCCATGTCTGGTCCCCTATATATCAGGACAAGTACTCAGGGTGCACTGTGTAGTCATGTCTGGGCCCCCTATATATTAGGACAAGTACTAAGGGTTCACTGTGTAGCCATATTGGGTCTCCTATATATTAGGACAAGTACTATGGGTGCACTGTGTAGCCATGTCTGGTCTCCTTTATATTAGGACAAGTACTAAGGGTGCACTGTGTAGCCATACTTTGTTCCCCTACATATTAGGACAAGTACTAAGGCTGCACTGTGTAGTCATGTCTTGGTCCCCTGCATATTAGGACAAGTACTAAGGGTGCACTGTGTAGCCATACTTTGTTACCCTGCATATTAGGACAAGTACTAAGGGTGCACTGTGTAGTCATGTCTGGGTCTCCTGTATATTAGGATAAGTACTAAGGGTGCACTGTGTAGTCATGTCTGGGTCCCTATATATTAGGACAAGTACTAAGGGTGCACTGTGTAGCCATGTCCGGGTCCCTATATATTAGGACAAGTAATAAGGGTGCACTGTGTAGCCATGTCTGGTCCCCTATATATTAGGACAAGTACTTAGGGTGCACTGTGTAGTCATGTCTGGGCCCCCTATATATTAGGACAAGTACTAACTGTGCCCTGTGGAGCCATATCTGGTCTCCTATATATTAGGACAAGTACTAAGGGTGCACTGTGTAGTCACGTCTGGGTCCCCTGCATATTAGGACAAGTACTAAAGGTGCTGTGTAGTCATGTCTGGGCCCCCTGTATATTAGGACAAGTACTAAGGGTGCACTGTGTAGTCATGTCTGGGTCTCCTGTATATTAGGACAAGTACTAAGGGTGCACTGTGTAGCCATGTCTGGTCCCCTATATATCAGGACAAGTACTCAGGGTGCACTGTGTAGTCATGTCTGGGCCCCCTATATATTAGGACAAGTACTAAGGGTTCACTGTGTAGCCATATTGGGTCTCCTATATATTAGGACAAGTACTATGGGTGCACTGTGTAGCCATGTCTGGTCTCCTTTATATTAGGACAAGTACTAAGGGTGCACTGTGTAGCCATACTTTGTTCCCCTACATATTAGGACAAGTACTAAGGCTGCACTGTGTAGTCATGTCTTGGTCCCCTGCATATTAGGACAAGTACTAAGGGTGCACTGTGTAGCCATACTTTGTTACCCTGCATATTAGGACAAGTACTAAGGGTGCACTGTGTAGTCATGTCTGGGTCTCCTGTATATTAGGATAAGTACTAAGGGTGCACTGTGTAGTCATGTCTGGGTCCCTATATATTAGGACAAGTACTAAGGGTGCACTGTGTAGCCATGTCCGGGTCCCTATATATTAGGACAAGTAATAAGGGTGCACTGTGTAGCCATGTCTGGTCCCCTATATATTAGGACAAGTACTTAGGGTGCACTGTGTAGTCATGTCTGGGCCCCCTATATATTAGGACAAGTACTAACTGTGCCCTGTGGAGCCATATCTGGTCTCCTATATATTAGGACAAGTACTAAGGGTGCACTGTGTAGTCACGTCTGGGTCCCCTGCATATTAGGACAAGTACTAAAGGTGCTGTGTAGTCATGTCTGGGCCCCCTGTATATTAGGACAAGTACTAAGGGTGCACTGTGTAGTCATGTCTGGGTCTCCTGTATATTAGGACAAGTACTAAGGGTGCACTGTGTAGCCATGTCTGGTCCCCTATATATCAGGACAAGTACTCAGGGTGCACTGTGTAGTCATGTCTGGGCCCCCTATATATTAGGACAAGTACTAAGGGTTCACTGTGTAGCCATATTGGGTCTCCTATATATTAGGACAAGTACTATGGGTGCACTGTGTAGCCATGTCTGGTCTCCTTTATATTAGGACAAGTACTAAGGGTGCACTGTGTAGCCATACTTTGTTCCCCTACATATTAGGACAAGTACTAAGGCTGCACTGTGTAGTCATGTCTTGGTCCCCTGCATATTAGGACAAGTACTAAGGGTGCACTGTGTAGTCATGTCTGGGTCTCCTGTATATTAGGACAAGTACTAAGGGTGCCCTGTGTAGCCATATTGGGTCCCCTATATATGAGGACAAGTACTAAGGGTGCACTGTGTAGCCATATCTGGTCTCCTATATATTAGGACAAGTACTAAGGGTGCACTGTGTAGCCATATCTGGTCTCCTATATATTAGGACAAGTACTAAGGGTGTACTGTGTAGCCATGTTTGGTCTCCTATATATTAGGACAAGTACTAAGGGTGCACTGTGTAGCCATATCTGGTCTCCTATATATTAGGACAAGTACTAAGCGTGCACTATGTAGCAATATCTGGGTCCCCTGCATATTAGGACAAGTACTAAGGGTGCACTGTGTAGCCATGTCTGGGTCCCTATATATTAGGACAAGTACTAAGGGTGCACTGTGTAGCCATATCTTTGTTCCCCTGCATATTAGGAAAAGTACTAAGGGTGCACTGTGTAGTCATGTCTGGCCCCCTATATATTAGGACAAGTACTAAGGGTGCACTGTGTAGCAATATCTGGGTCCCCTGCATATTAGGACAAGTACTAAGGGTGCACTGTGTAGCCATGTCTGGGTCCCTATATATTAGGACAAGTACTAAGGGTGCACTGTGTAGCCATGTCTGAGTCCCTATATATTAGACCAAGTACTAAGGGTGCACTGTGTAGTCATATTGGGTCTCCTATATATTAGGACAAATACTAAGGGTGCCCTGTGTAGCCATGTCTTGGTCCCCTGCATATTAAGACAAGTACTAAGGCTGTACTGTGTAGCCATGTCTGCGCCCTTATGTATTAGGACAAGTACTAAGGGTGCACTGTGTAGCCATATCTGGGTCTCCTATATATTAGGACAAGTACTAAGTCTGTACTGTGTACCCATATCTGGTCTCCTATATATTAGGACAAGTACCAAGGGTGCACTGTGTACCCATATCTGGTCTCCTATATATTAGGACAAGTACCAAGGGTGCACTGTGTACCCATATCTTGTCTCCTATATATTAGGACAAGTACCAACGGTGCACTGTGTACCCATATCTTGTCTCCTATATATTAGGAGAAGTACTAAGGGTACACTGTGTAGTCATGTCTGGTCTCCTATATATTAGGACAAGTACCAAGGGTGCACTGTGTACCCATATCTTGTCTCCTATATATTAGGAGAAGTACTAAGGGTGCACTGTGTAGTCATATCTTGGTCCCTATATATTAGGACAAGTACTAAGGGTGCACTGTGTAGCCATGTCTGGGTCCCTATATATTAGGACAAGTACTATGGGTGTACTGTGTAGCTATGTCTTGGTCCCCTGCATATTAAGACAAGTACTAAGGGTGCACTGTGTACCCACATCTGGTCTCCTATATATTAGGACAAGTACCAAGGGTGCACTGTGTACCCATATCTGGTGTCCTATATATTAGGACAAGTACTAAGGGTGCACTGTGTAGTCATGTCTGGGTCCCTATATATTAGGACAAGTACTAAGGGTGCACTGTGTAGCCATGTCTGGGTCCCTATATATTAGGACAAGTACTAAGGGTGCACTGTGTAGCCATATCTGGGTCACTATATATTAGGACAAGTACTAAGGGTGCACTGTGTAGTCATGTCTGGGTCTCCTGTATATTAGGACAAGTACTAAGGGTGCACTGTGTAGCCATGTCTTGGTCCTCTGCATATTAGGACAAGTACTAAGGGTGCACTGTGTAGCCATATCTGGTCTCCTATATATTAGGACAAGTACTAAGGGTGCACTGTGTAGCCATGTCTGGGTCTCCTGTATATTAGGACAAGTACTAAGGGTGCATTGTATAGCCATGTCTGGTTCCCTATATATTAGGACAAGTACTAAGGGTGCACTGTGTAGCCATGTCTGGTCCCCTATATATTAGGACAAGTACTAAGGGTGCACTGTGTAGCCATGTGTTGGTTCCCCATATATTAGGACAAGTACTATGGGTGCACTGTATAGCCATGTCTTGGTCCCCTGCATATTAGGACAAGTACTAAGGGTGCACTGTGTAGCCATGTCTTTGTTCCCCTGCGTATTAAAACAAGTACTAAGGGTGCATTGTGTAGCCATGTCTGGGTCCCCTATATATTAGGACAAGTACTAAGGGTGCACTGTGTACCCATATCTGCTCTCCTATATATTAGGACAAGTACCAAGGGTGCACTGTGTACCCATATCTGGTGTCCTATATATTAGGACAAGTACTAAGGGTGCACTGTGTAGTCATGTCTGGGTCCCTATATATTAGGACAAGTACTAAGGGTGCACTGTGTAGCCATGTCTGGGTCCCTATATATTAGGACAAGTACTAAGGGTGCACTGTGTAGTCATGTCTGGGTCTCCTGTATATTAGGACAAGTACTAAGGGTGCACTGTGTAGCCATGTCTTGGTCTCCTGCATATTAGGACAAGTACTAAGGGTGCACTGTGTAGCCATATCTGGTCTCCTATATATTAGGAGAAGTACTAAGGGTGCCCTGTGTAGCCATGTCTGGGTCTCCTGTATATTAGGACAAGTACTAAGAGTGCACTGTGTAGTCATGTCTGGGTCCCTATATATTAGACCAAGTACTAAATGTGCCCTGTGGAGCCATGTCTGGGTCTCCTATATATTAGGACAAGTACTAAGGGTGCACTGTGTAGCCATATTGTGTCTCCTATATATTAGGACAAGTACCAAGGGTTCACTGTGTACCCATATCTTGTCTCCTATATATTAGGAGAAGTACTAAGGGTGCACTGTGTAGTCATGTCTGGTCTCCTATATATTAGGACAAGTACTAAGGGTGCACTGTGTAGCCATACTTTGTTACCCTGCATATTAGGACAAGTACTAAGGGTGCACTGTGTAGTCATGTCTGTGTCTCCTATATATTAGGACAAGTATTAAGGGTGCACTGTGTAGCCATATTGGGTCTCCTATATATTAGGACAAGTACTAATGGTGCACTGTGTAGTCATGTCTGGGTCTCCTGTATATTAGGACAAGTACTAAGGGTGCCCTGTGTAGCCATATTGGGTCCCCTGCATATTAGGACAAGTACTAAGGGTGCACTGTGTAGCCATATCTGGTCCCCTATATATGAGGACAAGTACTAAGGGTGCACTGTGTAGCCATATCTGGTCTCCTATATATTAGGACAAATACTAAGGGTGCACTGTGTAGCCATGTCTGGTCTCCTATATATTAGGACAAGTACTAAGGGTGCACTGTGTAGCCATATCTGGTCTCCTATATATTAGGACAAGTACTAAGCGTGCACTGTGTAGCAATATCTGGGTCCCCTGCATATTAGGACAAGTACTAAGGGTGCACTGTGTAGCCATATCTTTGTTCCCCTGCATATTAGGAAAAGTACTAAGGGTGCACTGTGTAGTCATGTCTGGCCCCCTATATATTAGGACAAGTACTAAGGGTGCACTGTGTAGCAATATCTGGGTCCCCTGCATATTAGGACAAGTACTAAGGGTGCACTGTGTAGCCATGTCTGGGTCCCTAAATATTAGGACAAGTACTAAGGGTGCACTGTGTAGCCATGTCTGAGTCCCTATATATTAGACCAAGTACTAAGGGTGCACTGTGTAGTCATATTGGGTCTCCTATATATTAGGACAAGTACTAAGGGTGCCCTGTGTAGCCATGTCTTGGTCCCCTGCATATTAAGACAAGTACTAAGGCTGTACTGTGTAGCCATGTCTGCGCCCTTATGTATTAGGACAAGTACTAAGGGTGCACTGTGTAGCCATATCTGTGTCTCCTATATATTAGGACAAGTACTAAGTCTGTACTGTGTACCCATATCTGGTCTCCTATATATTAGGACAAGTACCAAGGGTGCACTGTGTACCCATATCTGGTCTCCTATATATTAGGACAAGTACCAAGGGTGCACTGTGTACCCATATCTTGTCTCCTATATATTAGGAGAAGTACTAAGGGTGCACTGTGTAGTCATGTCTGGTCTCCTATATATTAGGACAAGTACCAAGGGTGCACTGTGTACCCATATCTTGTCTCCTATATATTAGGAGAAGTACTAAGGGTGCACTGTGTAGTCATATCTCGGTCCCTATATATTAGGACAAGTACTAAGGGTGCACTGTGTAGCCATGTCTGGGTCCCTATATATTAGGACAAGTACTATGGGTGTACTGTGTAGCCATGTCTTGGTCCCCTGCATATTAAGACAAGTACTAAGGGTGCACTGTGTAGCCATATCTGGTCTCCTATATATTAGGACAAGTACTAAGGCTGTACTGTGTAGCCATGTCTGGGTCTCCTATATACTACGACAAGTACTAAGGCTGCATTGTGTAGTCATGTCTGGGTCCCTATATATTAGGACAAGTACTAAGGGTGCACTGTGTAGTCATGTCGGGGTCCCTATATATTAGGACAAGTACTAAGGGTGCCCTGTGTAGCCATGTCTGAGTCCCTATATATTAGAACAAGTACTAACTGTGCTCTGTGGAGCCATGTCTGGTTCCCTATATATTAGGACAAGTACTAAGGGTGCACTGTGTAGGCATGTCTGGTCCCCTATATATTAGGATAAGTACTAAGGGTGCACTGTGTAGCCATGTCTTGGTCCCCTGCATATTAGGACAAGTACTAAGGGTGCACTGTGTAGCCATGTCTGGTTCCCTATATATTAGGACAAGTACTAAGGGTGCACTGTGTAGCCATGTCTGGTCCCCTATATATTAGGACAAGTACTAAGGGTGCACTGTGTAGCCATGTCTTGGTCTCCCATATATTAGGACAAGTACTATGGGTGCACTGTGTAGCCATGTCTTGGTCCCCTGCATATTAGGACAAGTACTAAGGGTGCACTGTGTAGCCATGTCTGGTCTCCTATATATTAGGACAAGTACTAAGGGTGCACTGTGTAGCCATGTCTGGGTCCCCTATATATTAGGACAAGTACTAAGGGTGCACTGTGTACCCATATCTGGTGTCCTATATATTAGGACAAGTACTAAGGGTGCACTGTGTAGTCATGTCTGGGTCCCTATATATTAGGACAAGTACTAAGGGTGCACTGTGTAGTCATGTCTGGGTCTCCTGTATATTAGGATAAGTACTAAGCGTGCACTGTGTAGTCATCTATGGGTCCCTATATATTAGGACAAGTACTAAGGGTGCACTGTGTAGTCATGTCTGGGTCCCTATATATTAGGACAAGTTCTAAGGGTGCACTGTGTAGTCATGTCTGGGTCCCTATATATTAGGACAAGTACTAAGGGTGCACTGTGTAGTCATGTCTGGTCTCCTATATATTAGGACGAGTACTAAGCGTGCAATCTGTAGCCATGTCTGGGTCCCTATATATTAGGACAAGTTCTAAGGGTGCACTGTGTAGCCATGTCTTGGGCCCCTTATGTATTAGGACAAGTACAAAGGGTGCACTGTGTAGTCATGTCTGGGTGCCTATATATTAGGACAAGTACTGAGGGGGCACTGTGTAGCCATGTCTTGGGTCCCTTATGTATTAGGACAAGTACAAAGGGTGCACTGTGTAGTCATGTCTGGGTTCCCTATATATTAGGACAAGTACTAAGGGTGCACTGTGTAGTCATGTCTGGGTCTCCTGTATATTAGGACAAGTACTAAGGGTGCACTGTGTAGTCATGTCTGGGTCTCCTGTATATTAGGACAAGTACTAAGGGTGCACTATGTAGCCATGTCTGAGTCCCTATATATTAGAACAAGTACTAACTGTGCCCTGTGGAGCCATGTCTGGTCTCCTATATATTAGGACAAGTACTAAGGGTGCACTGTGTAGTCATGTCTGGGTCCCCTATATATTAGGACAAGTACTAAGGGTGCCCTGTGTAGCCACGTCTTGGTCCCCTGCATATTAGGACAAGTACTAAGGGTGCACTGTGTAGCCATATCCGGTCTCCTATATATTAGGACAAGTACTAAGCGTGCACTGTGTAGCCATATCTGGTCTCCTATATATTAGGACAAGTACTAAGGGTGCACTGTGTAGCCATGTCTGGGCCCCTATATATTAGGACAAGTACTAAGGGTGCCCTGTGTAGCCATATCTAGTCTCCTATATATTAGGACAAGTACTAAGGGTGCACTGTGTAGCCATATCTGGTCTCCTATATATTAGGACAAGTACTAAGGGTGCACTGTGTAGCCATGTCTTTGTTCCCCTGCATATTAGGACAAGTACTAAGGGTGCACTGTGTAGCCATGTCTGTGCCCCTTATGTATTAGAACAAGTACTAAGGGTGCACTGTGTAGCCATGTCTGGGTCCCCTATATATTAGGACAAGTACTAAGGGTGCACTGTGTAGCCATGTCTGGGCCCCCTGTATATTAGGACAAGTACTAAGGGTGCACTGTAGTCATGTCTGGGTCTACTATATATTAGGACAAGTACTAAGGGTGCACTGTGTAGCCATAACTGGTCTCCTGTATATTAGGACAAGTACTAAGGGTGCACTGTGTAGCCTTGTCTGGTCTCCTGTATATTAGGACAAGTACTAAGGGTGCACTGTTTACCCATATCTGGTCTCCTATATTTTAGGACAAGTACCAAGGGTGCACTGTGTAGCCATATTGGGTCCCCTGTGTATTAGGACAAGCATTAGGGTGCACTGTGTAGTCATGTCAGGGTCTCCTGTATATTAGGACAAGTACTAAGGGTGCCCTGTGTAGCCATGTCTGGTCCCCTATATATTAGGACAAGTACTAAGGGTGCACTGTGTAGCCATATTGGGTCTCCTATATATTAGGACAAGTACAAAGCGTGCACTGTGTAGCCATGTTGGTGTCCTATATATTAGGACAAGTACTAAGGGTATACTGTGTAGCCATGTCTGGTCTCCTATATATTAGTATAAGTACTAAGGGTGCACTGTGTAGCCATGTCTAGTCCCCTATATTTTAGGACAAGTACTAAGGGTGCACTGTGTAGCCATGTCTGGTCTCCTATATATTAGGACAAGTACTAACTGTGCCCTGTGTAGCCATGTCTTGGTCCCCTGCATATTAGGACAAGTACTAAGGGTGCACTGTGTAGCCATGTCTTTGTTCCCCTGCATATTAGAACAAGTACTAAGGGTGCACTGTGTAGCCATGTCTGGGTCCCCTATATATTAGGACAAGTACTAAGGGTGCACTGTGTACCCATATCTGGTCTCCTATATATTAGGACAAGTACTAAGGGTGCACTGTGTACCCATATCTGGTCTCCTATATATTAGGACAAGTACTAAGGGTGCACTGTGTAGTCATATCTCGGTCCCTATATATTAGGACAAGTACTAAGGGTGCACTGTGTAGCCATGTCTGGGTCCCTATATATTAGGACAAGTACTATGGGTGTACTGTGTAGCCATATCTTGGTCCCCTGCATATTAAGACAAGTACTAAGGGTGCACTGTGTAGCCATATCTGGTCTCCTATATATTAGGACAAGTACTAAGGCTGTACTGTGTAGCCATGTCTGGGTCTCCTATATACTACGACAAGTACTAAGGCTGCATTGTGTAGTCATGTCTGGGTCCCTATATATTAGGACAAGTACTAAGGGTGCACTGTGTAGTCATGTCGGGGTCCCTATATATTAGGACAAGTACTAAGGGTGCACTGTGTAGCCATGTCTGAGTCCCTATATATTAGAACAAGTACTAACTGTGCTCTGTGGAGCCATGTCTGGTTCCCTATATATTAGGACAAGTACTAAGGGTGCACTGTGTAGGCATGTCTGGTCCCCTATATATTAGGATAAGTACTAAGGGTGCACTGTGTAGCCATGTCTTGGTCCCCTGCATATTAGGACAAGTACTAAGGGTGCACTGTGTAGCCATGTCTGGTCTCCTATATATTAGGACAAGTACTAAGGGTGCACTGTGTAGCCATGTCTGGTTCCCTATATATTAGGACAAGTACTAAGGGTGCACTGTGTAGCCATGTCTGGTCCCCTATATATTAGGACAAGTACTAAGGGTGCACTGTGTAGCCATGTCTTGGTCTCCCATATATTAGGACAAGTACTATGGGTGCACTGTGTAGCCATGTCTTGGTCCCCTGCATATTAGGACAAGTACTAAGGGTGCACTGTGTAGCCATGTCTGGTCTCCTATATATTAGGACAAGTACTAAGGGTGCACTGTGTAGCCATGTCTGGGTCCCCTATATATTAGGACAAGTACTAAGGGTGCACTGTGTACCCATATCTGGTGTCCTATATATTAGGACAAGTACTAAGGGTGCACTGTGTAGTCATGTCTGGGTCCCTATATATTAGGACAAGTACTAAGGGTGCACTGTGTAGTCATGTCTGGGTCTCCTGTATATTAGGATAAGTACTAAGCGTGCACTGTGTAGTCATCTATGGGTCCCTATATATTAGGACAAGTACTAAGGGTGCACTGTGTAGTCATGTCTGGGTCCCTATATATTAGGACAAGTTCTAAGGGTGCACTGTGTAGTCATGTCTGGGTCCCTATATATTAGGACAAGTACTAAGGGTGCACTGTGTAGTCATGTCTGGTCTCCTATATATTAGGACGAGTACTAAGCGTGCAATCTGTAGCCATGTCTGGGTCCCTATATATTAGGACAAGTTCTAAGGGTGCACTGTGTAGCCATGTCTTGGGCCCCTTATGTATTAGGACAAGTACAAAGGGTGCACTGTGTAGTCATGTCTGGGTGCCTATATATTAGGACAAGTACTGAGGGGGCACTGTGTAGCCATGTCTTGGGTCCCTTATGTATTAGGACAAGTACAAAGGGTGCACTGTGTAGTCATGTCTGGGTTCCCTATATATTAGGACAAGTACTAAGGGTGCACTGTGTAGTCATGTCTGGGTCTCCTGTATATTAGGACAAGTACTAAGGGTGCACTGTGTAGTCATGTCTGGGTCTCCTGTATATTAGGACAAGTACTAAGGGTGCACTATGTAGCCATGTCTGAGTCCCTATATATTCGAACAAGTACTAACTGTGCCCTGTGGAGCCATGTCTGGTCTCCTATATATTAGGACAAGTACTAAGGGTGCACTGTGTAGTCATGTCTGGGTCCCCTATATATTAGGACAAGTACTAAGGGTGCCCTGTGTAGCCACGTCTTGGTCCCCTGCATATTAGGACAAGCATTAGGGTGCACTGTGTAGCCATGTCTGAGTCCCTATATATTAGGACAAGTACTAAGGGTGCCCTGTGTAGCCACGTCTTGGTCCCCTGCATATTAGGACAAGTACTAAGGGTGCACTGTGTAGCCATATCCGGTCTCCTATATATTAGGACAAGTACTAAGGGTGCACTGTGTAGCCATATCTGGTCTCCTATATATTAGGACAAGTACTAAGGGTGCACTGTGTAGCCATGTCTGGGCCCCTATATATTAGGACAAGTACTAAGGGTGCCCTGTGTAGCCATATCTAGTCTCCTATATATTAGGACAAGTACTAAGGGTGCACTGTGTAGCCATATCTGGTCTCCTATATATTAGGACAAGTACTAAGGGTGCACTGTGTAGCCATGTCTTTGTTCCCCTGCATATTAGGACAAGTACTAAGGGTGCACTGTGTAGCCATGTCTGTGCCCCTTATGTATTAGAACAAGTACTAAGGGTGCACTGTGTAGCCATGTCTGGGTCCCCTATATATTAGGACAAGTACTAAGGGTGCACTGTGTAGCCATGTCTGGGCCCCCTGTATATTAGGACAAGTACTAAGGGTGCACTGTAGTCATGTCTGGGTCTACTATATATTAGGACAAGTACTAAGGGTGCACTGTGTAGCCATAACTGGTCTCCTGTATATTAGGACAAGTACTAAGGGTGCACTGTGTAGCCTTGTCTGGTCTCCTGTATATTAGGACAAGTACTAAGGGTGCACTGTTTACCCATATCTGGTCTCCTATATTTTAGGACAAGTACCAAGGGTGCACTGTGTAGCCATATTGGGTCCCCTGTGTATTAGGACAAGCATTAGGGTGCACTGTGTAGTCATGTCAGGGTCTCCTGTATATTAGGACAAGTACTAAGGGTGCCCTGTGTAGCCATGTCTGGTCCCCTATATATTAGGACAAGTACTAAGGGTGCACTGTGTAGCCATATTGGGTCTCCTATATATTAGGACAAGTACAAAGCGTGCACTGTGTAGCCATGTTGGTGTCCTATATATTAGGACAAGTACTAAGGGTATACTGTGTAGCCATGTCTGGTCTCCTATATATTAGTATAAGTACTAAGGGTGCACTGTGTAGCCATGTCTAGTCCCCTATATTTTAGGACAAGTACTAAGGGTGCACTGTGTAGCCATGTCTGGTCTCCTATATATTAGGACAAGTACTAACTGTGCCCTGTGTAGCCATGTCTTGGTCCCCTGCATATTAGGACAAGTACTAAGGGTGCACTGTGTAGCCATGTCTTTGTTCCCCTGCATATTAGAACAAGTACTAAGGGTACACTGTGTAGCCATGTCTGGGTCCCCTATATATTAGGACAAGTACTAAGGGTGCACTGTGTACCCATATCTGGTCTCCTATATATTAGGACAAGTACTAAGGGTGCACTGTGTACCCATATCTGGTCTCCTATATATTAGGACAAGTACTAAGGGTGCACTGTGTAGCCATGTCTGGGTCCCCTATATATTAGGACAAGTACCAAGGGTGCACTGTGTACCCATATCTGGTCTCCTATATATTAGGACAAGTACCAAGGGTGCACTGTGTACCCATATCTGATCTCCTATATATTAAGACAAGTACTAAGGGTGCACTGTGTAGTCATGTCTGGTCTCCTGTATATTGGGATAAGTACTAAGGGTGCACTGTGTAGTCATGTCTGGGTCCCTATATATTAGGACAAGTACTAAGGGTGCACTGTGTAGCCATGTCTGGGTCCCTACATATTAGGACAAGTACTAAGGGTGCACTGTGTAGTCATGTCTGGGTCTCCTGTATATTAGGATAAGTACTAAGCGTGCACTGTGTAGTCATCTATGGGTCCCTATATATTAGGACAAGTACTAAGGGTGCACTGTGTAGTCATGTGTGGGTCCCTATATATTAGGACAAGTACTAAGGGTGCACTGTGTAGTCATGTCTGGGTCCCTATATATTAGGACAAGTACTAAGGGTGCACTGTGTAGTCATGTCTGGTCCCCTATATATTAGGACAAGTACTAAGGGTGCACTGTGTAGTCATGTCTGGTCTCCTGTATATTAGGATAAGTACTAAGCGTGCAATGTGTAGCCATGTCTGGGTCCCTATATATTAGGACAAGTTCTAAGGGTGCACTGTGTAGTCATGTCTGGGTCCCTATATATTAGGACAAGTACTAAGGGTGCACTGTGTAGCCATGTCTTGGGCCCCTTATGTATTAGGACAAGTACTAAGGGTGCACTGTGTAGTCATGTCTGGGTTCCCTATATATTAGGACAAGTACTAAGGGTGCACTGTGTAGTCATGTCTGGGTTCCCTATATATTAGGACAAGTACTAAGGGTGCACTGTGTAGTCATGTCTGGGTATCCTGTATATTAGGACAAGTACTAAGGGTGCACTATGTAGCCATGTCTGAGTCCCTATATATTAGAACAAGTACTAACTGTGCCCTTTGGAGCCATGTCTGGTCTCCTATATATTAGGACAAGTACTAAGGGTGCACTGTGTAGCCATGTCTGGTCCCCATATATATTAGGGCAAGTACTAAGGGTGCACTGTGTAGCCATGTCTGGTCCCCATATATATTAGGACAAGCACTAAGGGTGCACTGTGTAGCCATGTCTGAGTCCCTATATATTAGGACAAGTACTAAGGGTGCCCTGTGTAGCCACGTCTTGGTCCCCTGCATATTAGGACAAGTACTAAGGGTGCACTGTGTAGCCATATCCGGTCTCCTATATATTAGGACAAGTACTAAGGGTGCACTGTGTAGCCATATCTGGTCTCCTATATATTAGGACAAGTACTAAGGGTGCACTGTGTAGCCATATCTGGTCTCCTATGTATTAGGACAAGTACTAAGGGTGCACTGTGTAGCCATATCTAGTCTCCTATGTATTAGGACAAGTACTAAGGCTGCACTGTGTAGCCATATCTGGTCTCCTATATATTAGGACAAGTACTAAGGGTGCACTGTGTAGCCATGTCTTTGTTCCCCTGCATATTAGGACAAGTACTAAGGATGCACTGTGTAGCCATGTCTGTGCCCCTTATGTATTAGAACAAGTACTAAGGGTGCACTGTGTAGCCATGTCTGGGTCCCCTATATATTAGGACAAGTACTAAGGGTGCACTGTGTAGCCATGTCTGGGCCCCCTGTATATTAGGACAAGTACTAAGGGTGCACTGTAGTCATGTCTGGGTCTACTATATATTAGGACAAGTACTAAGGGTGCACTGTGTAGCCATAACTGGTCTACTGTATATTAGGACAAGTACTAAGGGTGCACTGTGTAGCCTTGTCTGGTCTCCTGTATATTAGGATAAGTACTAAGCGTGCACTGTGTAGCCATGTCTGGATCCCTGTATATTAGGACAAGTTCTAAGGGTGCACTGTGTAGCCATGTCTGGGCCCTCTGTATATTAGGACAAGTACTAAGGGTGCACAGTGTAGCCATGTCTGCGTCCCTTATGTATTAGCACAAGTACTAAGGGTGCACTGTGTAGCCATATCTGGTCTCCTGTATATTAGGATAAGTACTAAGCGTGCACTGTGTAGCCATGTCTGGGCCCTCTGTATATTAGGACAAGTACTAAGGGTGCACTGTGTAGTCATGTCTGAGTCCCTGTATATTAGGGCAAGTACTAAGGGTGCACTGTGTAGTCATGTCTGGTCTCCTATATATTAGGACAAGTACTAAGGGTGCACTGTGTAGCCATATCTGGTCTCCTATATATTAGGACAAGTACTAAGGGTGCACTGTGTAGCCATGTCTGGGCCTTCTGTATATTAGGACAAGTACGAAGGGTGCACTTTGTAGTCATGTCTGAGTCCCTGTATATTAGGGCAAGTACTAAGGGTGTACTGTGTAACCATGTCTGGGCCCTCTGTATATTAGGACAAGTACTAAGGGTGCACTGTGTAGCCATGTCTGGGTCCCTGTATATTAGGACAAGTACTAAGGGTGCACTGTGTAGCCATATCTGGGTCCCTGTATATTAGGACAAGTACTAAGGGTGCACTGTGTAGCCATATCTGGGTCCCTGTATATTAGGACAAGCATTAAGGGTGCACTGTGTAGCCATATCTGGGTCCCCTGCAAGGATAGTTGCGGTGGAGCGGACAGCAACTGTTAGGTGATGTATTGATTTTTATGCAGCCAGGGCTTATGTTTGGGGTAGGGCCTATATTTCAAGCTCCCGAAAATCGTAGAAAAGAGCGCTGTAAAGTTGTGTGACTCTGTACCGCCACGTGCCACTTTGTGGCAACACAAAATCATGATATTGCTGTGAGAAAATGCAGTGATATTGCACAGAGCACAGATGCCATACCGCTGCGACTTTCTTGTGGCAATATTGCTGTCGTCCGTGTGAAAGAGGCCAAATACTGATAGATATAAAGTTCTGCACATGGACAGAGGAAATACACGTCACCATTACACACTAAATGGGAAACCTGGACAAACATAATATGGAAAAGGAATTGGGGATTTTAGTTACCAGAAAGGCCCATTTACACGGCCCGCTGATCGCTCAAATGACATTTTGAGTAACAGCTTTGAGGGATCATTTTGCATAAAATATTAAAGGGGTTGTCCCGCGCCGAAACGGGTTTTTTTTTTTTTAACCCCCCCCCCCCCCGTTCGGCGCGAGACAACTCCGATGCAGGGGTTAAAAAAACAAACCGCTCAGCGCTTACCTGAATCCCGGCGGTCCGGCGTCTTCATACTCACCTGCTGAAGATGGCCGCCGGGGTCCGCTCCCTCCGTGGACCGCAGCTCTTCTGTGCGGTCCATTGCCGATTCCAGCCTCCTGATTGGCTGGAATCGGCACGTGACGGGGCGGAGCTACACGGAGTCGGCATTCTGCACGAGCGGCTCCATTAAAAAGAGCAGAAGACCCGGACTGCGCAAGCGCGGCTAATTTGGCCATCGGAGGGCAAAAATTAGTCGGCTCCATGGGAACGAGGACGCTAGCAACGGAGCAGGTAAGTATAAAACTTTTTATAACTTCTGTATGGCTCATAATTAATGCACAATGTACATTACAAAGTGCATTAATATGGCCATACAGAAGTGTATAGACCCACTTGCTGCCGCGGGACAACCCCTTTAAGTAGCTACTCAGCCACTTAATAGCTTACTAGTGTGCAAATGAAGCCTTAGCTGAAAGCAATAATAGCCCGAAGGCTATGAACTGTATTCTCATCCTTTGTTCTCCAGCGGGAAACAATGCTATCAGCACTACCCGTGGAGAACTGCTGATAAGACTGAACAGCGATTTTTAGTTTGCCCTGAATGTAACGATCAGCTAGCAGTGCCCGAAAAGTGGATGATGGGCATGCATTTAGACGCAACGATTATTGCTAAAACGATCGCTTTTTAGCGTTTTTAGTGATTATCGCTCCGTGTAAATGGGCCTTAAGCTTAACTGGAGCAACCAGTGTCTGACAGCTGCAGCCAAAGCAAATAGGATCAAAGGGGTGCATAAAAATACATCTAGAGACACATGATGATAATATTGTTCCTCCTCTTTACAAGTCACTGGTCAGACCACACATGGAATATTGTATACAGCTTTGTGCACCAGTACTCAAGAAGGACGTATAAAGTTTAAGCGGGCATAAAGGCGGGCAACAAAAATAGTTATGAAAATTGGGGTTATTTAGCTTAGCAAAAAAGAGCACTGAGGGGCGACCTAATAACTATGTATACATATATCAGGGGATACAGAGATCTCTCCCATCATATATTTATACCCAGGACTGTGACTGTAACAAGGGGGCGCCCTCTACGTCCAGAGGAAAGAAGGTTTCTACACCGACATAGAAGGGGGTTCTTTTCTGTAAGAGCAGTGAGGCTATGGAACTCTCTGCCTGAGGGCTTAGTGATAGTGA